>NC_048221.1:103589901-103668299 GCF_002007445.2 Ailuropoda melanoleuca
CCCACTCCCCCGCTTGTGTTCCCTCTCTCGCTGGCTGTCTCTATTTCTGTCAAATAAATAAATAATATCTTTAAAAAAAAAACAACTGAAATTCACTATTTCTTAATACAACTCTAATGTATTAGTAATAACATCATCACACAGTCATTTGACCTNAAGGAAAGAAGAAAGAAAGAAATGATGCTCTTTTGTCTCTTCAAAGAGAATAATATATTGGTAACAAATTATTATAGATTGACTGCATGGTAGAATAAGAGCTAGGCATTCATCTGATAAAAGTGGGAGAGTAAATAAACTCAATACCCAAAACATAAATAATGNTGATTTGAATTTCAGTTCTTCTTGCTATTATGTGTGTATGTGAGAAAGATATAGATTTTTTTCTTATTTATTGTAAATGAAGTTGTGTCACAGTATTGCTTCTCTGTCACCAATTTTTCTGCGGGAAGTTAGGGAAAAGCCATTTTCCACTATTTTGTCATATAAAAGGGAAAAATGTTTTTATTTTATTTCTTTTTTTTTATTTTATAAATGACAGTGAACTTTACCAAGGCCATGCTTTTCAGCTATGGTTGCCAAAAGATGCCATTTTTGACATGTGGCAAAGCTGTGGGAATTGTTTTGTGGCTATACCCACATACGATACCAGAAATTGTACCCAGCCTGAGATTGCATGAATAAATATGATGGGCAGATACAAAACATTTACTGAATACTTTCAAGTCACCTGCAAAATATTAGAATTGGGAGTATTATCAGCCAGGGGTGTTTACTGATGTGTAGATACTGTAGGTTAGAAAAACACTTGTGGAGATGAAGTGCTTAAAATACCAAGAGTTTTTAAATCTACTTTAGAAAATAAAAATATAATTACAAATTTTAACGAGTGCATTTAGAAAACAAATAAGTATGTAAAATAAAGAATAACAAGGTTATTCTTTCCTTGCTCTACAAAACAGTAAGATTAAGGAAGGCTTCTGTGAAGAAGTGATAAACTTTTTTTTTCATTAAGTTTTTAATTTTAATTCCAGTACAGTTAGCATACAATATTATATTAGTTTCAGCTGTACGATATAGTATTTCAACAATTCCATACATCATTCAGTGATCATCATGATAAGTATATTCTTAATCCCCTTCACTCATCCCCCCACCCATCTCCCCTCGAGTGACCATCAGTTTGTTCTTTATAGTTTGGAGTCTGTTTCTTGGTTTGTCTCTCTCTCTCTTTTTTCCCTTTATTCATTTGTTTTGTTTCTTAAATTCCACATATGAGAGAAATCATATAGTACTTGTCTTTCTCTGACTTATTTCACTTTAGCATTATACTCCTAGCTTTATCCGTGTTTTTGCAAATGGCAAGATTTCATTCTTTTTTTATGGATGAATAATAACTTTTAATATCTGTATTTATTTATTTTGTTATGAAAGAATACATGGGGTTTCTGGAACAGAGACAAAGTTATTATTTTTGTAGCAATACATGCATCATTTCCCCATGCCTTAAATTTTTCACTTCAAGGCAATGAAGGGAAGGCAGATGTCACTCTTCCTGTGAAACAAGAGTTTCTTGCACCACTGGAACACAGAAAGTATGAATCTGGAACCATATATGGAATCTGGACACCTGCCTCCTCCCCACTGAAGAGAGTGACAGAAACTTTTGTTGCCTAATATCTTACATTCCTTTGAAGGATAAATGTATGGTTTTGGTTTCATTACCCTTTGAAATAAAAACACATATATCTGAGGAAATAAAAGTCTCCCCAAAGATCTGTTACTATATTATGTTTGCATGTTTTTTAGTCATCCTTTCACCTCCAAGGCTTGCTTGTACTCCAGATTGCTATTTGTTTTTGTTCAGACCATCGTGACTATGAATAAACTTGCAAATGTTCATATTACTTCCCATTAAGAGATGATGATGTGAGACTGAAATAATTGTAAGGGCCTGATAATAAGTTGTGTAAAGAGCAAGTCCTTCTGAGAATAAGTTCAAAGTCTTGATGTACAAAAAAATAAGAAAATAAAAATAAAAAATCTAGATGTATTCAAGGAATATAAGAAAACTAATGTAGTTAAAGCAGGGAAGGTAAGTACATTTAAGTGATTCCAGTGATAGTGAAGTTATTAAGACCTGGAGGTGATATGCATGGACAGAATGGGATAGGTACAAGGTGAAACATCTTTCCGATTACCTACAGGGTATCTCCCCATAGTAGAAACCAGTGGGCATCCCAATTAAATATATCTAAATAAAAATATATATTTTTCTACACCCAAATTGTAATTTACTTAAGAGCTGTAGTCAACTAGTGTCTATTCTCTCCCTACCACCACTCTATAAAATTGTAACAATGTATAAAGACATAAAAATATTTTTTCTGAAAAAGTTAACCAGCTGCTCGAAATCCTTAAAATCTACACACTTTTTACTTATCTGCCTTATTTGATTTCTACTTACCTCACTTACATTATCTGCTTCTCTGCCCCTCCCAGCCAGTCCCATGTACATTTATTCTTCAAGTGACATAGTTTACCATGTGCATTTATTATTTAAATGACATAGATAGGCTAACATTAATTACAATTGTAACTTCTACTTGAATTATAGTTTACCCCTGCTTAGAATATATTCTACTTATATTAATCTAAATAATACCCTTCAAATTTCAGATCAACCACTGCATCCTCTAGTTTTCTGTGTATGGTCTAAAAGCCTTAACTCTGATTTCCTGGGATGTTCCTTGCTATATTTTCTGAATATTTAACTATACCTGGCCTCTCTAAAGATAATCTCTTATTTTTTTAACTTCAGTACCATTCTTACTTCCAGACACATAAGAAGTGCTCAAAAGGGTCGCCTGGGTGGCTAAGTTGGTTAAGCATCTGTGATGTACTGTATGGTGACTAACATAACACTGAAAAAAAAAAAAAGCATCTGCCTTCGGCTCAGGTCATGATCCCAGGGTCCTGGGACCCAGCCCAACATCAGGTTCCCTGCTTGTCAGGGAGCTTGCTTCTCTCTTTCCCTCTGCCTCCCGCTCCCCCTGCTTGTGTTCAGGCTCCCTTCTCTCTCTCTCTCTTTCTCTCTCTCTCTCTCTCTCTCTCTTTCTGTCAAATAAATAAATAGAATCTTTTGAGATCATGACCCAAGGTGAATGCAGACGCTTAACCGACTTAGCCATCCAGGCACCCCAATAAATAAAATCTTTTAAAGAAGTGCTCAAGAAATGTTTGTTGAATGAGAAAGTAAATTAATATCTAAATATATTGTTTAAGTGGACAAAGGATGAATTTATTAGACATCTATTATGTGCTATAAATCTGTGAATGGCACTGAGAGACATCAATTTTTTTAATCTGAAAAATTAATGGTACAAAACACCTTTTACTAACAGCTTTTGTCAAGTATATATGTGTTCAAGAAATCCTGAACTATTCATTATTCTGAATAAAAATATGATTAATTAACGTAGCTCTTTCATCTCTTTTCATGAACAATATGAAGTGGCATTGCTCTTTGTACGATAAATGCTACAGTTATTTATTCAACTGTTAATACACTTATGGGTTACATTTTTTTGAGGGCTATTACAGATAATGTTTTTTATGACCACGGTTATACATACATTGGTGGACACGTGCATGAATTTCTCTTGGCTATTATCCTTTGGCATTGCAACACTAGGTGATAGAGCATCAATGTAGTCACACTTGGTATACACGGAAGTATTTCCCGTGATGCTATACACGTGTATGTTCCTATCAGTAGTATAGGAAAACTCCTTTATTTTAATTCTTAATTTTCCAATTAAACTAATCATTTTGAGCAGGTTTTTTATGTATTCCTTAAATATTTCAATATATATACTTACCACACTTTCTGTATCCAGTCCTTGGTTGATGGACCCTTGGGTTGTTTCCATAATTTGACTATTGTAGATAATGCTGCTCTAAACATTGAGTTGCATGATCCAGCAGTTTCATAACTAGGTATTTATCCAAAGAATACAAAGATACTAATTCAAAGGGATACATACAAATTTTCACCTTTAATAATAGAAAGGTGAAATAGTAGTGCATACGAGTCCTGTGTACCTTCACTCAATTTTTCCCAATGGTTACATTTTACTTCATTATAGTACAATATCAAAAACAAGAATTTGACACATGTACATAGTACAAAGTGTGTGTATAGTACTATGTCATTTTATCACACGTATAAATATGTTAACTACCACAAGGTGCAGAACTATTTTATCACCATAGCAGCCTCATTAAAACTGAGTAGTGGTAAACGTTCTGACTCCACTAGAACTCCTCTGAACTCCACTCCAAGCAGTGCTGCTTCAGTTCCCTCCGGTGAGGTGAAAGCTCCCCATCTGATCTCCGCTGACACTGTGCGAAGAAGCCCTTTTTATTGCCAGTGTGAACAGAAGTCCGGCTCTCTATTTGGCCATCTCAAACACTACTGTGGTGAGGAAATTGGGTTGCTTTATTACAACCTGGCAGAGGGGAAGGTGTACACTCTCCACTCAGCCTTTTCTGGTATGACTGGAGCTGGGATCACCATTTTTTCTGTGGCTTTGGTTGGAATAGAGCACTTATTTAAGTCTAAAAGTTTTGTTTTACTAAACTGCCCCATCCTGTTATTATTTATTTATTTATTGGCTAGAAAGGATATTTATTCAAAAGACCATTCTTACACCATCACTCTGTAATGCCAGCTTTTTCAATAATCAGCTCTCCCATTTTTTTGTGCTTCATTATGTTCCATTGTTCTATTTATCTATTTTACACACACATCTTATTTGCTTAATTATATAATAAATCTTGACTTCACAGAGTATATCTGCTTATTTATTAATTTCTTTTATTAATTTTGGTCATCTTAATTTCTCTCAATGTCATAGCTTAGATATCTTGTACACTTAGAATCATACTTAGTCTGCTTAATCTGTTCCCCTTTATGCTTATTTTCCATATTGAAATTACTGGCAATATGAGAAATCACGTTTATGGAATGGAAACTCTGTATTATAATCATTTCTCCAAGCTGACTTGTATATTTAATGGAATCACAAACAAGATACTAATAGATTAGTAATGAATATAAATAAAAATAAAATATTAATACTGATAGATTCTATACCAAGACGTTTGAGGAGGAGGAAGATTGAGAATTTGATATTCATATTTCCCCTAATATTATAAAAAATATTAAACATCACTGAAAATGTGTCCTATCATATTTCAAATCTTCTTTTTAAAACATCTTTGTATTTATTGGTATTTTAAGACAGAATTCAGTTTATTTTGAGATATACATTGACAGGGGTTGAGAAGAACTTCACTTTTTTTCTTCTCAAATAATTTATTTGTTATCTGATTCCCACAAATGAAATTAATGATGAAAAAAATAAAGTTTTATGAAAAGGAGGTGCTAGATTTTGGAAGTGAAGACTGCTTCCTAATCCTGCCCTACTAACTGATGGGAATAAAGCTAATCATACCTTTCTTGTCTTTTGGGGTTGACTGATGTACTATGAAGGCTCACTGTAATGATGAGAGTTTTCAGACTCCAGCTGAGACTAGACAGAGAGAGCAATGCTTAACAAGAATATACACTGACGTTGAGAGCCAAGACAGTGCCTCAGAAAAATAATGATCCTACTTAAATCCAATTTGATGTTCATTCTGTAACAAGGGAAGGGATTTTTAATAGAAAAAGAAGTAAGATATAACCTTATCTTTTTAGCTTTTTCCATTATATTTGCATTTATATAATAGATAATTTGCTATCTAAACCTAGATATACACTTGAATACATTATCGGAAATGATATTGATAAAGATAGACAAACTGGAATATAAACCAGGATAACCGGGTTTTGGTATAACCATCATATAAGCTGTATGTGCCAACATACAATCCATACAAATGTGTTGTATGGGTTTGAGCTAATCTGCTAATATCCATGCGGCTCACTATTCCATTGTATAATGTGAGAACTTGGCTGATACAAACAACAAAGTTCCTTCTGATTGAGAAAATCCATCTGTTCACTGCCTTCTGAGAATTTCAAACATTATTCCCCAAACGTATGCCCCCAGTTTAAAACATATTGTTATAGGGCAGGAATAAGTAATAGATTCTTTTATTCCTTTTACAAGTTTTAAAATTTAAAAAAATGTAATCAGTAAAGCATGGTGATAATATAAATAATCCTGAATCAAGATTATAATAGAAGTAGACAGTTAACAACTCCAAATGAGTAATTGAGAGAAGCTTGACTTTCTTCTCTCTCATTTTTGGTATGATTTCCAATCCTCCTAACTCCTAACACTACTGTGCACACGTTTTGCATTCTAGATCTTTATTAATTTTTCTGTCAATTTGCCATTTCTATCAAATCACCTGGAAGTAGTTCTTTTTGAGTAAACTGATGTGTGAATCATTTTTTTTATATTTACAGTATATTCATAGGGTTCCCTGCATTGCCAAAGATTAAGGGCGTGTGTGTGTGTGTGTGTATGTAAGAGAGAATTAATATAAGAGTAAGCTACAGGTATTAAGAAAAAAAAAAGGCCTTCTATGAAATTGATCTCATTTATCTTCCTTCCCATTCTGTCCTAGCTCCCCTTCATCTTCCTCCCACCAAAATGTAATACTAGTATGGTTTAGTGTTTCCCAGTAGGAAGAAATGTAGTTGCACATTCAAATTCCTCAAACCAAAAAGCAATCAATACACTATGGCAGGTATGTTGTTCCAGAAGAAAATTGTTTTTGTGCTTCTTAAAGGAAGAGCAATGAGTATCTGTGAGAAGAAAAGTCCGGCCTTGGAAGGAACCACATTCATCTTTCTTCAAGAGGGAAATTAAACAAAAAAGTTAACTTTAAAACAATGATTAACTTAAGTCTCTTTCATTGCCATTTTATGTGGTCCTTCTAAAGGAAAAAAAAAAATGTCAGTAACCTACAGAGAAGATAAGAAAATGTTGTTAAGCTCATGAAAAATGAGGGTGTTCAGTGCATCTGAATCATACACAAAATTGGTGTTCAGTTTACATATGTGTTACATATTATGGATTTTTTTTATGTGTGTTAAGTATGCAAGAGGTTGAGAAGGAGCAGAGGCCTAAAATTAAACTTAAGATATAATAGTTTCCAGCTTGTTAACACTAAATTGACCTATAAAACATGGACTCTTAAGATGAGGTAGGACCCAATCCTTTAGGAAAAAAGCATCATTTGACTTTTTGTGACCTCTCTAATACTTCCCTATATGCTGATAGGTGAAAGATTATTAGGTAAATTTGCATATAGGTGAATGACTTTTGGGATAAACAACACTTTTAGAAACTATGTGACATGTTGAGATAGTTACAGCTGAAGGTGAATTTGTGGTAAAAATCTTTCCCCAGAGTAGAATTCACTCGGAAGGAATTGTTAATCTGGAGTTCAGAAATTGGGAAAATGGCTCATTTTGCACATTGTATACTGGTGGTTATAATTTCTTCTAACACCTAATCCCTTGAAATGGGCTTAACATAAGTAAAGAATACACTGAACAGAGTGCCTGGCTGGCTCAATCGGTTGTGTCTGCCTTGGCTCCGGTCATAATCCCAGAGTCCTGGGATCCAGGCCCATATCAGGCTCCATACTCAGCGGGGAGTCTGCTTCTCTCCCTTCCTTCAGCCTGCAGCTCCTCCTGCTTGTGCTCTCTCTCTGTCAAATAAATAAATAAAATCTTTTAAGAAAAAAAAATACACTGGGGCGCCTGGGTGGCAAAGCGGTTGAGCGTCTGCCTTCGGCTCAGGGCGTGATCCCAGCGTTATGGGATCGAGCCCCATATCAGGCTCCTTGGCTATGAGCCTGCTTCTTCCTCTCCCACTCCCCCTGCTTGTGTTCCCTCTCTCGCTGGCTGTCTCTGTCTCTGTCGAATAAATAAATAAAATCTTAAAAAAAAAAGATAAAAAATACACTGAACAGACAGTTTTCAATAATAAATATATGTGGCTGTAACAAAAGAATGGTAAATTGAAACAGCTAAACACAACACTTTTAGACCTTTTTTCTTTTCTCTAAACTACCTGGAACACATAATGCAAACTGACAAATTT
The DNA here is from genome assembly GCF_002007445.2 of Ailuropoda melanoleuca. Lineage (NCBI taxonomy): Eukaryota > Metazoa > Chordata > Mammalia > Carnivora > Ursidae > Ailuropoda > Ailuropoda melanoleuca. The sequence continues at coordinate 103,598,028 of NC_048221.1, forward strand.
GGAAGAGCTTGGAGTACTGGAACAATTTGGGTGATGGAAGATTGAAGGCCATCTCAAGAACTCTCCGCTAATGGAAATGTATGAGGGGACTTTGATAAATTACTCTGACTAAAAGGAAAAGACAGAGACAAAGACAGAGAAGTTGGTTGTATTTCTCCCTCAAACTAATCAAAGAGTATATCATCAGTTACATGGGCTTAATCTAATTTATTAGTAATATTATACGCTAAGTAACCTAGTTCTAGTTCATAGATCAGCAGATAACAAGCAGGGCTAGAACTAGGGTGAAGTGACAGAGGCACTTCCCTTGAGCGCAAAATTTAAGGGGTGCCCAAATATGCAGGAGTCAAGGTAAATAATATTTAACACAACATTTTTAATGCAAATTAATGCAAAAAGCTCAGGATGAACAAAAGATCAAAATTTGAATTAAAGATAGGATCAGGATAAACTTACTTATGCATTCTAAAGTGCCTCACCTGTCTGGTTCATGAGCTTGCAGGCCAATGATCAAGCCCTTATCCTAAATGGTTTTATAACTTCAGAACATAATAGCATAATTTAAAATTCAATATAATTTCACAGTTTCCTTAGTATATGTATGTTCTTAACATAGTATGCCTGATCTTTCTCCATTACACAGAACCCACTCTTTGCTAGCTGCAATTCTAAGGTATATTTAGGGAAAATCAAGACACTCAAGGAGGGGCACCTGGGTGGCTCAGTCGTTAAGCGTCTTCTTTTGGCTCAGGGCATGATACCGGGGTTCTGGGATGGGCCCCCTCATCGGGCTCCTCCACTGGGAGGATGCTTCTTCCTCTCCCACTCCCCCTGCTTGTGTTCCCTCTCTCCCTGCTGTCTCTCTATCTCTGTCAAATAAATAAATAGGATCTTCAAAAAAATAAAAAAAGACACTCAAGGAACTTCCCTTTATGCTCCTATTCCTTAATTTCATTTTTCTCCCTTCTGGCTTCTGGCCTCAGTTGTTTCTGTTAAGACTTCTTCATTCTTTTTTTTTTTTTTTTTTTTTTTTTGGGGGGGGGGGGGGGGGGNGAGGGAGAGTGGATGCAAGAGGGGGGAGGGGCACAGAGAGAGGGAGAGAGAGAATCTTAAGCAGACTACACATCCAATGCAGAGCCTGACATAGGGCTCGATCATGACCCTAAGGTTTTGACCTGAGCCAAAATCAAGAGTCAGATGTCTAACCAACTGAGCCACCCAGGAGACCTGAAAACTTCATTCTAATTATTATCCTCGATCATAAAAAATATTAGTGTGCAATCTATTTGTTTTCTCTCACTACTATTATAGTTATTTTTTTGGCTTTTGTGTTTGGTAGCTTCATAAACATGTATCTAGATTTGGATTTGTTTATTTATCCTGATTAGGGTATGTTGTTTTCATGGGATAAAAAGACTCATACTTTTTAAGTGTTCTGGGTTGTTTCAATCATTATCTCATCAAAATGTGGTTGTTCACAGTATTTTTAAAAGAACCAGAACAAAACATCCTAAAATTTATAAAGAACCACAAAAGATGCCAAATAGCCAAAGAAATTTTTAAAAAGAAAATCAAAGCTGGTGGTATCAAAATTCCAACCTGAAGTTATATTACAAAGCTGTTGTAACCAAACAATATAGTATTGACACAAAAATAAACACACAGAGCAATGGAACAGAACAGAAAACCCAGAAATAAACCCACAAGTATATGGTCAATTAATCTTCAGCAGAGCAGGAGAGAATATCCAACGAGGAAAAAGACAGTCTCTTCAACAAATGGGAAAACTGGACAGCCACATGCAGAAGAATGAAACTGGATCACTTTCTTATACCATACACAAAAATAAACTCAAATGGATTAAAGACCTAAATATGAGACCTGAAACCATGGAAATCCTAGAAGAGTGCACAGGCAGTACTTTCTCTGATATTGGCCACAGCAACATTTTTCTAGGTATAAGAAAGGGGAAATGGAGGCAAGGGAAATAAAGGCAAGGGAAATAAAAGCAAAATGAAACTACTGGGACTACATCAAAATAAAAAGCTTCTGCATAGCAAAGGAAACAATTAACAAAACTAAAACACAACCTACAGAATGAGAGAAGATATTTGCAAATGGTGTATCTGATAAAGGGGTGGTCTCCAAAATATGTAAGGAATTTATACAACTCAACACCAAAAAAAATGAATAATCCAATTAAAAAATTGGCAGAAGACATGAATAGATATTTCTCGAAAGAAAACATCCACATGACCAACAGGCACCTGAAAAGATGCTCAACATCACTCATCATCAAGGAAATGCAAATCAAAACTACAATGAGATACCATCTCACACCTGTCAGAATAGCTAAAATCAAAAACACAAGAAACAAAAAAATGTTTGCAAGGATGTGGAGAAAAAGGAACCTTCTTGCACTGTTGGTGGGAATGCAAACTGGCATAGCCACTGCTGAAAACAGTGTGGAGGTTTCTCAAAAAGTTAAAAATGAAACTACCCTACAATCCAGTAATTGCATCACTGGGTATTAACTCAAAAATACAAAAACACGAATTTAAAGGGATACATACACCCCTATGTTTATAGCAGCATAATTTAAAATAGTCAAATTATGGAAGCAGGCCAGGTATCCATCTATAGATGAATGGTTACAAAGATGTGTGGTGTGTGTGTGTGTAATAAAATATTATTCAGCCATAAAAATGAATGAAATCTTGCCATTTGCAAAGACATGGATGAGCTTGAGAGTATATGCTAAGCAAAATAAGTCAGTTAGAGAAAAATAAATACCATATGATTTCACTCATGTGTGGAACATAAGAAACAAAATAAACAAGCAAAGGGGGAAAGAGCAGCAAACCAAGAAACTACTCATAACTAAAGAGAACAAACTAATGGTTACCAGTGGGGAGGTGGGTGGGGGGATGGGTGAAATAGGTGATAGGGATTAAGGAGAGGGCACTTGTGATGACGACAGGGTGATACATGGACTTGTTGAATCACTGTATTATACACCTGAAACTAACACTGTATGTTAACTATACTGGAATCAAAAATTTAAAAATAAAGAAAAAAGAAAATAAAGTAAAAAAAAGTGGTTGCTCTCCATTCTTTTTTATTTTTTCCTTCTGGATTCATGCACACACACAAGCATATACATGCACACTCACATGTCCAGAGTCTGATTTTTCGGTGTTATCATCTATCTCTCTTTCATTTTTATATATATATTATTTTCCTGTGTTACGTATCAGCCATTCACAATGTATTTCTTAATCTCTAATCTGTTCATAATAAATCCACTAAGGTTTGATTTCTAACAGTTAAAATTTTCATTCTGTAAGTCTCACTCTACATTATATTTGCCTGTTCACTCCTGATGGTCTCTTATTTTTTAGTCATTTCTCTAATTTCATGCTTTGCTTAATTAACTATTTCAGAAATATCTCTCATGTTCTTTATCTCACTTTGAGTACCCAGTGTTATTGTTTCTCCTCCTTGTCCTTCTGCTGCTTCTCCCTGCACCTCAGCTTTTTGTGTGTGCTTGGTGGTTTTTCATTATGAGCTGATCCTTTTTGTTTTTAATCTCTGGGGCTCCTGAGGGTCTATGCTGGTGGGAAAAGACTTATTTTCTTCTTCTGGGAACCACAGAGAACTATTAGCCAGAAACTGCTCTGCAGAGAGTCTAGATCTAATGTGAAGGCTCCAGATTCAGCTGTTCCTTGTTCCAAACCCAAGTCTGCATGAGACAGAGGTTTGTAGGTCTGTCTATCGCATGGCTAATCCATCTCTTTTCATCTACCCACTGCTTAGTCTCTGAGCCTTAAGAATATGCTTTTTGCAGGCATCTTTGGAGATTTCCTCTATTACCTCTGGGTAGAAAAATGGTGCAAAGAATGTGTCTTATCCTTGACAAAGTTGTTCTGTAGGCAGAGGTGCCTCCAGGATACCCAGCATACCATAAGCACATAAGTAGGAGACTGTTGATGTTATCTGTATGAGATTTGGCTGCGTTGAGTTCATTTTGTTTATTGATTTAGTGAAAATCCTCTATTGAATGATTTCAATAAATTTTAATTTTGATATTTCTCAATGTACTTAGGTACCAAAATCACCTATGCTGGAATTTATTCAAAGGATACTTCTTTAGTGAAATTCTAATTCCTGCAAAGTTAATTGGTGTATTTCTGTTCATAATATTTTATGTTTTCAACCTAACTAGTTTATAATTCGGTAAATTATTCACGTCCTTGAGAATTCTACTGCAATTCTATATTTTTGAGAACATTATTCCCAGCTTTCCTTCTCTTAATTGTTTTTGTATCACTGTAAATTTCTCATCCTTAATTACAATTTTATGGGGTTTTGTGATTTAAAAATTTTTTTGAATTGATTAGAAATATACCTATTTACAGAATTAATGCTAAGCTTTGTCAGTCCTACTTTTCTCTCTTTTTTTAAACTAGTGCACATAGTCTTTACTTATTCTTCCTATGACAGATATATTTTGGTGTACTTTCCATTATCTTGTTTTAAAGAGCTAAATCATTTTTTTCTGAGAATTTCTGAAGTCATGCCATATAAGCTTTGATAGTATTATTATCTGAGTGACAGTACAAATCCTGGCTCCTCTACTGACTGTTTCTGTGATCTTTGGCATATTACCTCTCTGTTCCTCATTTTACTTTTCTGTGAAATATAATTGATAATAATAATATAACTATCTCATAGGGAGATTATAAAGATAAATAAGGTAATAAATGTAAATACAGTAGAACATGACAAAAGATAAAGTCTATATACAAATTAAATTTTGTTGTTATTGTTATCACCACGGATAATTTTTGTCCACCTTTTATGGGAATCTCTTAAATAAGTATCTGTGGTTTAGCTTTAGTGTTTTCTATTTTTGCTATTAGCTTCAATGTTAATTGCACTGTAGTTAGGTAATGGGTTCTGTTCTTTTCCTTTTAGCTGTTTATTTTGATTTTTAAGTTAGCCATATATAAGATTTTTAAAATATTAGTTTTATAGAAACTTCAGAAGCATGTACTATATATATATATGTGGAAAGTTTTCCTTTTACAAAATTAAGATCTTGTCTATTGCTACATTTTTATGGTAAAGTTCTACTTACAAATATCCTGTCTCCACAACTTTGAGACACCTGTGGCATGGAGTTAGGAGTAGAATTTGTACAACTATTTCAGGTCAGTAAGCTAGAGTTGTGGTGAGGTGTTTTAATGTAAGACTTCAGCATTAAACAGTCACCCAAATTCTCTAGCCACCACTTTTCTTATGTAACAAAATTGGAGGAAGTTTTGTGTTAAAATATTAAGTCAAGATATCAAACAGCCTGTATCGTGAATCAACACATAGAAGACTATGGCTTTGGAAAGTCACCAGGTCCACAGGGGACTTTAGGTGAATGAAAAACAGTCTTTTGTTTTATTTAAACCAGAAATATTTTGGAATTGTTTTTCTTAGGTGATATAGTCAGACTATCCTTACAAGTTGAAATAAAATAAATAAAGTAAAACTCAACTTGAGGACACAGTATATTAGAATTACTGAGATGAGAGGGGTGTGTACATTAGGGCAAAGGGTTACAGGTGAAGGTGCTGGGAAAAGGTTGTGCACATCAGTCTGGCAGCATCTAGAGGATAAAAGTTTATAGTGGTTAAAGATAGCAAGAAGAGGGGCCTGCACAGAAGACTTGCTTCCAGGATTTCACCTGGCCTATTCCGTAGGACAAGGAACATAATGAAACCCAGGTGCAAGAGATGAGCCAAGAGGTGATAGAGAGGATGGACTGGTTTCCAGTCTTTACTCTGATCCAAGAATATGATTTAAGGTGTTTGATTAAAGTTTGCTTAGGATTACTGCTCTTCAGAAAACAAAAAACAAAAAACTATGCAGTTCCTAGTGACTATTGACTTTAGTACTGCAGTTGCCAAGAGCAATTACAAGTCAACTATTCATCAAAGCCAGAAAGAAATATTATACACTTATCACATATTTTTAAAAAATGAGAGAAATTCTCCTAGCTAATTCTGTAAGCATCAATAACCGTGATCCCAAATCCAGAGAAAAATACACACAGTAAAGAATACTGGTGGGTCTGTCTACTTCCTGAGTCTACATGTAAACATTCTAAATAAAGCATATCCAAATTCAGTCCAAACAAACCAAAACTGATGTCCTTGAAATCATCTAAAATTGGGTGCCAGTTGATTTTCCAAGGCCCTTACTGCATCATAGCAACCTTATAAAAGGCCACTCAAACCCCAGGTGACCAGGATAATCAGGGGAGTCTAATGCTTTTGTAGATTTTTATTTATCAAATTCAATGGACTAAATTGTTAAAAAAAAAAACCTAAACTAACAAACAGTACTATCTAATAGGTCTTTGAATAAATAATCATATTCCATATAGGTTGACTGACTCAGTATAGGAATGTTGAGTTTCTTAAATGAACAGTGCCAGGAACTCTCAAGAAAGATATAATTACATAGGAAGATGTCCAACAAATAGTATTTAAAAAGACAAAGTGTATATTAGAGTTTATAAGTAAGGAAGAGCTCTTCATTCCAGAAAGAGATGGCCGAAAAGGTATGATCTAAAACTTTGGATGAAAACAAAAAAAGAAAATCTTATAAAAGGAATACTAAATTGTAAATTATAAATTTACATTTTTTCTTGCCTTTTAAATATAATATCTTTGAATATTTGCTGAAAATTAAGATGGAAGGGGAAAGGAAAATTGTTCCATGAAAAATAATTTTTATTTTTTATTCTACATGTTAAACTCTGAAACTTTCAGGAATGACCAAGATTGATAGAGTCTTTGCTACAAGGTTCACAATATCTCCTCCAGTGCCGTCCATGTTGCAGCAAATGTTGAGAATTCGTTCTTTCTGATAACTGAGCAATATTCCATTGTATATATGGACAACAGCTTCTTAATCCAGTCATATGTTGAAGGGCATCTCGGCTCCTTCCACGATTTAGCTATACTGGAGGAGATAATGCTAAGTGAAATAAGTCAAGCAGAGAAAGACAATTATCATATGATTTCTCTTATCTATGGAACATAAGAACTAGGATGATCAGGAGGGGAAGAAAGGGATAAAGAAAGAGGGGATAATCAGAAGGGGGAATGAAACATGAGAGACTATGGACTATGAGAAACAAACTGAAGACTTCAGAGGGGAGGGGGGTGGGGGAATGGGATAGACTGGTGATGGGTAGTAAGGAGGGCACATATTGCATGGTGCACTGGGTGTTATACGCAACTAATGAAGCATCGAACTTTGCATCGGAATCTGGGGATGTACTGTACGCTGACTAACATAATATAATAAAAAAAATCATTAAAAAAAAAAAAAGAATGGGGCTGATTCCTCGAAATTCCAAAAAGAAAAAAAAATTATATCCTGGGTATGAGTCCTCTGTCAAATGTATATGTTGTGGCTTATCTTTTTACCTTCTTAATAGTGTTTTTTTAAAGATTTTATTTATTTATTTGAGATTGAGAGAGAGAGAGAGCACAAGCATGGGGGAAGGGCAAAGGCAGAGGGAGAGGGAGAAGCAGACTTCCCTGAAGAGCAGGGAGCCCGATATGGAACTCGATCTCAGGACCCCGGGGATCATGACCTGAGCTGAAGGCAGAGGCTTAACTGACGGCTTTTCCCTCTCCTTGCTGCTTCCCTTGCTTGTTCTCCTGCTCTGTCTCTCTGACGAACAAATAAATAAAACCTTTAATTTAAAAAAAAAAAAAGATTGACAATAAAGGCTACACTCTCACAATAGTATTCTCTGCAACATCTATTGGACCTTTAAGGCATGCAGAAATATCTACCCAGGGCTGGTTATTGAACCTTTAAAGAGATTCCACTATAAATATGCTTCGGATTTTTTAATTTATTAAGATCCATTCCTTTTGTTCTAAGGTTAATCAGATTCTAAATCTTTATTTAGCTCTTCCTCATTTATGAAATACATTTGCATTTGGTTGTGATTATTGTTTTGAATAAACATCTTAGTCTCCGGTTGATGGTTACCAAATATTACTTTAGCTAAGCTTGCTCATAGTGAATAGCCCAGTATTTGGCCCAAGAAAGGAAAAGTAAATTTTTATAAGCTGATTTAAGTGGAGTCTTGTCCTTTTCTTTCTTTTTTTTAATGTTTTATTTCTTATATCTTATTTCTAAGATTTGTTATTCCTATTCTGGTTTGATTTATTCTCATGTATCCTGTGCTATCTCTATCTGCTTATGTGTAACCAAGATTTTCTGTCAGCTTTGTTAACAAAGAATGGAAACATCGACTAATACAAAGGAATGGTTTTAAAGACAAGTTCCAGAAATACCTAAAACTGCTTAGTAATTGTTTCAGTTTTAAGAAAATTAGTCAAGAAATAAAATATAATGAAGGAAAGGAATTCTGTCAATCAAAAGAAACCATTAGCATTTTTGAGACAGACCTGATCTTATGGATAAAATGAGCAAACTTAGCACTGTTCTTCCTTTCTGTATGATCCGGAGCAAACCACTTAATTACTCTGAGATGTCATTTCATTGAATTGCCTTTAAGATTGCATGCTACAGCTGAACAGATTTTATTTAAAATTTTTTTATGGCAATTTTGAAAGAGAAAAGAAAAGCATGTTTAAGGAAAGTGACCTTTAATATGCCATATAAATACACACCCCAGTTAACCTTTAATGGAATGCCAACAAGTGACTGGCAACATTCTGCTACAATTTTATTTGTATTATAATCTTACATTGTTCCTGTGATTAACAGTAGTCTCTTAGGGCAATTGTTTCAGTTTTATTAAACATTAAGGTTCTTTTATTTTCACATGATACACAGAGCTAAAAGAAAGGATTATATGTGAATATATGTGAAGGTCTGTGAAAAGAGTGTGCAGGTGGAGGATTTGAGATCATTATTAATCCAAGAAAGCTTTGCAACACAAATAGGAATGCTTTGGTTTAATGCCTCACCTTTGAGCTGTGTGCCACAGTGCCCTGGCAACAAGAGACTTAATGTGTACGTTTGAGGTCATCAAGAAATGTGTTATATAGATGAGCTTCTGCCACTAAAATTTCCTAACAAGGGGGAGGAACACATAGCATATGAATTATTATTTCCAAATATAGTAATGAATTACCCAGAGGTTCAAAATAAATGTGCTTTTAGGGAGGCCAATATGATCTTGAAAAAGTTGTCAATAATATTGTGTTCCTGATTTACTCCTTTGTCTAATTTTACCCAGCCCCTTCCCTTCCCACTGTAGATGATTTGCTTTGAAGCCCCAAATCTATTAAATCATGGCAAATACCTTACTAGCTGGTCCTCTACATATTTGCCAATAGGAAACAATGGGTACCATGCATTAAAAGCAAGATATTTGATAAATAGAGCTATTCAATCAATTCCCACTCAGCAGTAGTACCAGAATCGGTGCTACCTCCCAGGTCAATATAGGGAATGTTTTCCCAAGTTCTCTTTCCACTCCATCTCTGTCTCATACTTTAAAGATCTTTTCTGCCTTTGGCACAATTTCTACTTATTACAACTGTTCCCCAACCCTTTCTTCTCTTGTCTTATCCTCAGGAATATCTATATGCTATTGGTTCCCTTATGTGTTGGCCCAGGAATTCTTCCAAATTCTGAATAACTTGATCAGTTCAATGCTTTGGGGTATTTAAAATACTATTATCTCAAAGTTAATATATAACAAATTTTGTTTTGATGTGAAATATCAAATTATAAATATTTTGCCATAGAAGATTTATAAGACTTATAAAGGAGTATTCCTTGATTGAAGAGTCATTCTAGACTTTTGAAATAAATGTATATGAACATAATTATAGCTGTGTGTTTTTGGATAAGCATTTGTATACAACTTTCTCAACCATCCCTAAAAGAAAAATGGGTTGTGTTATGCTTCACTTACTGATAGGCTTTCTTAGTGTTGGTACCCCTTGAATAAGAACACTGTTGAGGGTAATATTGTGTCTAATGTGGTTGCTTTTCTAGTTAAACCAGCATATGGTGGCAACATATGGAAACCAGTACTACTGTCAAATAAATCCTATCATCTCCTCCATTGAAACTGAGAAAATTTGAAATATTGGATCTAGTATAATTTTGAATATTGTTAAAAGAACAACAAAAGAATACTCCTAGAAAGTGCTCTATTGACATGTTCATAGAAGTTACTTTACACTAGAGTAACATTTGAGTAAATATCCCCAAATAGTATAGCATTTGAACTCTCACATGCTCAATGGAATAGTATACAGATATTAACAAATTATAACATTTGTCTGATACAGATTATGACTATAGTACGACTGTACTTGTTGAAGAACACATGTATGCATTTAGAAAAATAAGTCAAAGAAAATCAAGCTTTAAAACTTTAATTGGCCTGCTTAATCACCATGGCCTCTTAGACATGTACGCTGTGACCACCTGCAACAATGTGACCTAGGTATTAGTACCATGAATTGAAATGGCCTGTGTCAACATGACAGCAATTTGGTCCAGGTGAACTTTTCCCGTGAAGGACAAAACTGGAAACCAATAAATAACTTACTGTTTGAGTCAGGAATTTCATGTACATCAGTTATCTGATATAGCCATTTCTTTGTAGTTCACTTAAGAAACAACAGTTTAATTTTCAAGGTTAACTTCAGCAACCTAAACTTGCTATGTCTACCAATCTGAAACTATTACATCCAGGAATTTTATCTAGTCCCCACTAGTTCCTCTCCCTACCATAAATCCCTGAGTCCAGATTTCAGATCCTATAAATATTCACTTTGACTCCCTACTTCTTAGATACTACTGAGTGTCTTTCACTCTGCCAAGGTGGTATTTCCCCTCACAGCAGCAAGTTCTAACAAATTCACTTCTGCTTTATTGGTATGTCGTATGTTTGGAGGAGGTAGGTACAATTGTTTTGTTTGTTTCTTTGAGACCAATTAAAAATTTTATTCTGTTTCAACTTTGAGGTATAATTGACAAAAGCTGAACATATTTAAGATTTATAATGTATTGATTTGATATATCAGCATTGTGAAATGATCAGCAATATTCATCATAATACATGACATATACATCACCTCACATAGTTACTTTTGTGTGTGTGAAAGGACACTTAAGATCTGTTCTCTTAGCAAATTTTAAATATTACAGTACAGTGTTATTAACTGTGTTCACCATATTACAAAATAGATCTCTGGAACTTATTTATCTTAGAACTGAAACTTTGTACCCTTTAACTAACATATCTCCATATCCCCCACTCTCTCAGTTCCTAGCAGCCCCTATTCTACTCTCTGCTTCTATGAGTTCACCATTTTTAGATTCCATGTATAAGTGAGATCATAGAGTAATTGTCTTTCTAGATCTGGCTTATTTCACTTAACATAATGTCTTCAGATTCATCCACATTGTCACAAACAGCAGAATTTCATTCTTTTTATGACTGAATATTTTATATATTTTCCATATATACATATATGCACATATATATTTCATATTTTCTTTATCCATTCATTTGTTTTGGACACTTAGGTTGTTTTTCCATATCTTAGTTGTTGTGAATAATGCTGCAGTGAACATGGGACTGAAGGTATCTCTTTAAGATACTGATTTCATTTCCTTTGAATATATACTCAAAAATGTAATTTATTGGATCACATGGAAGTTCTATTTTTTTATTTTTTGAGGAACTGCAATATCGTTCTTCATAATGATTGTACCAATTTACAGTCCCATCAACAGTGTATCAGGGTTCCCTTTTCTCCAAATCCTTGCTGATACTTATTATCACTTGTCTTTTTTTTTTTTTTTTTTTTTTTTTTTTTTTTTTTTTAANTTTAAGATTTTATTTATTTATTTGACAGAGATAGAGACAGCTAGCGAGAGAGGGAACACAAGCAGGGGGAGTGGGAGAGGAAGAAGCAGGCTCATAGTAGAAGCCTGATGTGGGGCTCGATCCCGCAACGTCGGGATCACGCCCTGAGCCGAAGGCAGACGCTTAACCGCTGTGCCACCCAGGCGCCCCTATCACTTGTCTTTTTTAATACTAGATATTCTAATATGTGTGACGTAATATCTCATTGTGGTTTTGATTTGTGTATCTCTGATAACAAGTGATGTTGAGCACCTTTTCATTTACCTGTTGGCAATTGGTGTGTCTTTTTTTTTTTTTTTAATGGCTATTCAGGTACTTTACCCATTTTACCATGCATGCTATTGAGTTGTTTGCTACATGTTTTGGATAATAATCCCTTATCTGATATATTGTTTTTACATATTTTCTTGCATTCCATAGGTTGCTGCTTTTATTTTGTTGATGGTTTCCTTTGATGTGTAGAAGCTTTTTATTTTGATGTACTCTCATTTGTTTCTTTCTTTATTTATTTTTGCTGTTGTTGCTTTGTTTTTGGTCTTTCCCAGAAAATCATGGCCAAGACCAATATCAAGAACCTTTTCTCTATGTTTTTTTCTAGGAGTTGTACGATTTGAGTTCTTACATTTAAGTCTTCAATCCATTTTGAATTAATTTTTGTGCATGGTGTAGGATCAAGTTCCAGTATCCTTCTATTGCATGTCAATATCCAGTTTTCCCACTACCATTTCTTGAAGAGACTGTCCATTTCTCATTTGTATTCTTGGCATCCTTGATACAGATTATATATGTGTGGTTTTATTTCTGGGCTCTCTGCTCTGTGCCAGTGTTTTTATGTCAGTACCATATTATTTTTAAAGCTTTATAATGTAATTTGAAACCAGGAAGAGTGATTCCAACACCATTGTTCTTCTTGCTCAAGATTCCTTTGACTATCTGTGGTTGCATATAAATCTTACGGTTGTTTTTTCCATTTATTTGAAAAATGCCATTGGGGTTTTGATAGGCATTGCATTGAATCTGTAGATGGCTTTGGTACTTCGGACATTTTAACAGTATTATTTGTTCCAGTCCATGAACACAGGATATATTTCCATTTATTTGTCTTCTTCGATTTCTGTCATCAATATCTTTTATAGTTTTCTGTGGAAAACTATTTAACTTCCTCAGTTAAATTTATTGTTAAGTACTTTATTGTTTTTAATGTTCTTAGAAATGTGGTTGTTTTCTTAATTTCCTTTTCAAATAATTATTTATTAGTATGTAGAAACACACCTGATTTTCTAATTTAAATTCAATTCTTTAACATATAGTGTATTGTTAGTTTCAGAGGTAGAGTTCAGTGTTTCATCAGTAGTATATAATACCCAGGGATTAATAAATCAGGTGCCCTCTTTAATGTCCATCACCCAGTTACCCCATCCCTCCACTCTCATCCCCTCCAGCACTCCTCAGTTTGTTTCCTGTGATTAAGAGTCTCTTATGGTTTGTCTCCTTCTCTGATTTCATCTTGTTTTATTTTTCCATCCCTATGATCCTCTGTGTTGTTTCTTAAATTACATACATAAGTGAGAACATATGAGAATTGTCTTTCTCTGACTGACTTATATGCCTAGCATAATACCCTCCAGTTCCAGCTACATCATTGCAAATGGCAAGATTTCATTTTTGATGGCTGAGTAGTATTCCAGTGTGTGTGTGTGTGTGTGTGTGTGTGTGTGTGTGTGTGTGTGTATACCACATCTTCTTTACTCATTTATCTGTCGATGGACATCTAGGCTCTTTCCATAATTTGGCTATTGTGGACATTGCTGCTATAAACATTGGGGTGCAGGTCCCCCTTTGGATCACTACACTTGTATTTTGGTGGTAAATACCTAATAGTGCAATTGCTGGGTCATAGGATAGGTCTATTTTCAACTTTCTGAGGAACCTCCATACTGTTTTCCAGAGTGCTGCACCAGCTTCCATTCTCACTGACAGTGTAAAAAGGTTCTCCTTTCTCAGCATCCTCACCAACACTGTCATTTCCTGACTTGTTAATTTTAGCCATTCTGACGGGTGTGAGGTAGTATCTCATTGTGGTTTTCGTTTGTATTTCCACTGATGACAGGTGATGTGGAGCACTTCTTCATGTGTCTGTTAGCCGTTTCTATATCTTCTTTAGAGAAATGTCTGTTCATGTCTTCTGCCCCTTTCTTGATTGGATTATTTGTTCTCTGGGTGTTGAGTTTGATAAATTCTTTATAGATTTTGGATACTAGCCCTTTATCTGAAAAGATATTTGCAAATATGTTCTCCCATTCTGTCAGTTGTTTTTTGGTTTTGTCGACTATTTCCTTTGCTGTGCAAAAGCTTTTTTTCTTGATGAAGTCCCAACAGTGCATTTTTGCCTTTGTTTCCCTTGCCTTTGGAGATGTGTCTAGCAAGAGGTTGCTGCGGCATAGGTCACACAAGTTGCTGCCTGTGTTCTCCTCTATGATTTTGATGGGTTCCTGTTTCACATTTAGGTCTTTCAACTATTTTGATTCTATTTTTGTTTATGGTACAAGAAAGTGGTCCAGTTTCTTTCTTCCTCACGTGCCTGTCCAATTTTCCCAACACCATTTGTTGAAGAGACTGTCTTTTTTTTTTCCATTGGATATTCTTTCCTGCTTTGTCAAAGATTAATTGACCATGGGTCTTTGTAATTTAGCTTGAATTCCATAATTGTGATGCCACCAGCTTTGGTTTTCTTTTTCAACATTCCTCTGGCTATTCGGCGTCTTTTCTGGTTCCATACAAATTTTAGGATTATTTATTCTAGCTCTGTGAAAAATATTGATGGTATTTTGATAGGGATTGCATGGAATGTATAGATTGCTCTAGGTAGCATAAACATTTTAACAATATTTGTTTTTCCAATCCATGAGCATGGAACATTTTTTTCCATTTCTTTGTGTCTTCCTCAGTTTCTATTGTGAGTGTTTTATGGCCTTCTGAGTACAGATCCTTTGCCTCTACAGTTAGGTTGAGTCCTAGGTATCTTACAGTTTTGGGTGCAATTGTAAAAGGGATCAACTCCTTAATTTCTTTTTCTTCTGTCTCATTGGTAGTGTGTAGAAATGCAACTGATTTCTCTGCAATGATTTTATATACTGCCATTTTGCTGAATTCCTGTATGAGTTGTAGCAATTTTAGGGTGGAGTCTTTTGGGTTTTCCACATAGAGTATCATATCATCTGCGAAGAGTGAGAGTTTGACTTCAATGCGATGCCTTTTACTTCTTTTGTTGTCTGATTGCTGAGGCTAGAATATCTAGTAGTATGTTGAACAAATGTGGTGATAGTTTACATCCCTGTGGTGTTCCTGACCTTGGGAGAAATCTGTCAGTTTTTCCCCATTAAGAATGACATTCACTATGAACTTTTTGTATATGGCTTTTATGATATTGAGGTATGTTCCCTTTATCCCTACACTGTGAAGAGTTTTAATCAAGAAGGGATGCTGTACATTGCCGAATGCTTTTTCTGCATCTATTGAGAGGATCATATGGTTCTTGTCTTTTCTTTTATTAATGTAGTGTATCACATTGATTGATTTGTAGATGTTCAACCACCCTTGAAGCCCAGGAATAAATCTCACTTGGTTGTGGTGAATAATCCTTTTAATGTCCTCTTGGATACTATTGGCATCTTGGTGAGAATATTGGCATCCATGTTCATTAGGGATATTGGTCTGTAATTTTCCTTTTTGGCAGGGTCTTTGACTGGTTTGGGGATCCAGGTAATGCTGACCTCATAGAATGAGTTTGGAAGTTTTCCTTCCATTTCTATTTTTTGAAACAGCTTCAGAAGAATAAGTATTAATTCTTCTTTAAATGTTTGGTAGAATTCACCTGGGAAGCCATCCAGCCCTGGACTCTTGTTTATTGGGACATTTTTGATTACTGCTTCAATTTCCTTGCTGGTTATGGGCCTGTTCAGATTTTCTGTTTCTTCTTGATTCAGTTTTGGTAGTTTATACATCTCTAGGAATGCATCAGTTTCTTCCAGATTGCCTAATTTATTGGCATATAGTTGCTCCTACTACGTTCCTATAATTCTATTTCGTTGGAAACAACTGATTTTTGTAAATTTATTTTGTTTACTGCAACTTTACTAATTTCCTTTATTCTAACAGTTTTCTGGTGAAGTCTTTGAATATATTTACATATATATATCTTCATGTGATCTGCAAATAGAGATAGTTTAACTTCTTCCTTTCTGGTTTGTATGCCTTTTATTTCTTTTTCTTGCCTAATTCTTCTAGCTAGGATTTCTAGTACTATATTGAATAGAAATGTCAGGAGTGGATATCCTTGTCTTGTTCTGATTTAAGAGAAAACACTTCCAGCTTTTCATCATTGAATATATTACCTGTGGGCTTGTCATATATGGCAAGATATTATGTTGAGGTGTATTATCTCCATCCCTTATTTGTTAAAAGCTTTTTCATGAGAGGATGTTGAATTTTGTCAAATACTTTTTCTGTATCATTGAGATAATCATGTGATCTTCATTCTGCTAGCATGGTGTACTACACATTTATTGATTTGTATGCATTAAACCAATTTTGAATCTCAAGGATACATCCCACTTGATCATGTTGTATGATCCTTTTAGCATGCTGCTGAATTTATCTTGTTATTATTTTGTTTAGGAATTTTTAATCCTTGTGTATCAAGGATATTGACCTATAATTTTCTTTTCTTACATTGTCCTTATTTGATTTTAGTGAGAGGGCCTCATAAAATAAATTTGGAAGTATTCCTTCCTCTTAAACTTTTAGAAGATTTTGAGAAGAATTGACATTAATTCTTCTGTAAATGGATGGCTGAATTTAACCTTGAAGCCATCTGGGCCTAGACTTTTCATTGTTGAGAGGTTTGTGGTTATTAAGTCTTTTTACTCATTATGATTCTGTCCACATTTTCTATTTCTTCATGATATAGTCTTGTTAGGTTGTGTATTTCTAGGAATTTATCCATTTCTTTTACTTTATCCAATTTTTGGTGTTTTTTTTTTAAATAATTTTTTTATTATGTTAGTCACCATACAGTATATCCCTAGTTTTTTATGTAAAGATCCATGATTCATTACTTGCATATAACACTCAGTGCACCATGCAATATGTGCCCTCCTTAATACCCATCACCAGCCTATCCCCATTCCCCCACCCTCTTCCCCTCTGAAGCCCTCAGTTTGTTTCACAGAGTCCATAGTCTCTCATAGTTCATACCCCCTTCTGTTTACCCCCCCCTTCTTCCCTTTCTTCTCCTACCGATCTTCCTACTTCTTATGTTCCATAAATGAATGAAACTATATGATAATTGTCTTTCTCTGCTTCACTTATTTCGCTTAGCATTATATCCTCCAGTCCTGTCCATGTTGCAGCAAATGTTGAGAAATCGTTCTTTTTGATGGTGGAGTATTATTCCATTGTATATATGGACCACAACTTCTTAATCCAGTCATCTGTTGAAGGGCATCTTGGCTCCTTCCATGATTTAGCTATTGTGGAGAATGCGGCTATGAACACTGTGGTGAATATGGCCCTTCTCTTCACTACATCTGTATCTTTGGGGTAAATACCCAGTAGTGCAATTGCTGGATCATAGGGTAGCTCAATTTTCAACTTTTAAGGGACCTCCACACTGTTTTCCAAAGTGGCTGTACCAACTTGTGTTCCCACCAACAATGTAGGAGGGATCCCCTTTCTCCACATCCTCTCCAACATTTGTTGTTTCCTGCCTTGTCAATTTTTGCCATTCTAACTGGCATAAGGTGGTATCTCCATGTGGTTTTGATTTGAATTTCCCTGGTAGCTAATGATTTTGAACATTTTTTCATGTATCTGTTAGCCATTTGTATGTCTTCATTGGAAAAGTGTCTGTTCATATCTTCTGCCCATTTTATGATTTGTTTATTTGTTCTCACGTATTGAGTTTGAGAAGTTCTTTGTAGATCTTGGATACCAGTCTTTTATCTGCAGCATCATTTGCAAATATCTTCTCGCATTCCATGGGCTGCTTCTTAGTTTTTTTGACTGTTTCCTTGGCTGTGTAGAAGCTTTTTATCTTGATGAAGTCCCACAAGTTCATTTTTTCTTTTGTTTCTCTTGCCTTTGGAGATGTGTCATGAAAAAAGTTGCTGTGGCTGATATCAAAGAGGTTGCTGCCTATGTTCTCCTCCAGGATTTTGATGGATTCCTGTCTCACATCGAGGTCTTTCATCCATTTGGAGTTTATCTTTGTGTATGGTGTGAGAGAGTGGTCACGTTTCATTCTTTTGCATGTAGCTGTCCAATTTTCCTAGCACCAATTACTGAAGAGACTGTCTTTTTTCCACTGGATGATTTTTCCTGCTTTGTCAAAGAGTAGTTGCCCAAAGAGCCAAGGGTCCATTTCTGGGTTCTCTATTCTGTTCCACTGGTCTATGTGTCTGTTTTTGTGACAGTACCATGCTGTCTTTGTGATCTCAGCTTTGTCGTACAGCTTGAAATCTGGCAACGTGATGCCCCCAGCTTTGTTTTTCCTTTCAACAATTCCTTGGTGATTCGGGGCCTTTTCTGGTTCCACACAAATTTATGGGCTGTTTGTTCCAGTTCTTTGAAAAATGTCATTGGTATTTTGATTGGGATGGCATTGAAAGTGTAGATTGCTCTGGGTAGCATAGACATTTTAACTATGTTAATTCTTCCGATCCATGAGCATGGAATATTTTCCCATCTTTTTGTGTCTTCTTCAATGTCTTTCAAGAGTGATTTGTAGTTTCTAGAATATAGATCCTTTACATCTCTGGTTAAGTTAATTCATAGATAACGTATGATTTGGTGCTGTGTTTGTTGTTCATAGGGTCTCATAGGATTTTTTTTGTGTATTTTTGTGACACCAGTTGTAATGTCTCCTCCTCCACTAATAATTTTGTTTATTTTAGCCCGCTCTCATTTTTTCCTAGTTAGTCCAGCTAAGGGTTTTTTCCCATTGTGTTTACCTTTTCAAAAAAGTCACTGTTAATTTTCTTGATCTTCCTACTTTTTTCTATTCTCAAGTTCATTTATCTCTGCTCTAATCTTCATTTCCTTCCATCTACTAACTTTGGGGTTAATTTGTTCTTATTCTAGTTTCAGTTGATTTTAATCTAGTTGATTCATTTGTTTGAGATCCTTCTTTTTTTTTAAAGTATGCATTGGTGCCTATAAAGTTCCCTTTTATTTTTGATTTTGATATATACTGTAAGTTTTGTCGTGTGTTTTTATTTTCATTTGTCTCAAGGTACTTTTTGATTTTGCTTTTGATCCATTGGTTTTTCAGGAATATCTTGCTAAATTTCCACTTATTTGCAAATTTTTCAATTTTCATTATTTGTTAATTTCTAGTTTCATACAGTTACGGTCAGAAATGATACTTCACATAATTTCAATCCAATTTAATTTGTTCGTACTTACTTTATGGTCTAATACATGATCTATCCTGGAAAATGCTGTTCATACACTTAAGAAGAATATGTATTCTGCTGCTATCAGATGGAATGTCCTATATATGTCTGTTAGGTTCATTTGGTCCATTGGTTTATTCAAGTCCAATGTTACTTTATTTGTTTTTTAGGTCTTTAGCTAAGTCCATAGTCAGTGAGCTTGCTACTTGGCTATGGGACTGTCTTCTCAAAACAGTTCTCCTCCAGTTGAGTTCCACCCAGTTTTCGCAACTTCTTAACTATTTCTCAAAGCTCCCACGAAGACAGTTTTTCTGTGGATGGTTGCCAAATTATTGTAGCTATGGGAGAAGACAAGTAACATATTTCTTATTCCTCCATCTTGCTGACATCAACAGAATGTTGAAAGTTAATCTGCATCCACTATCTGACCTTTAAAACATTCTTGTAAGTAAACTTCATGCCCATTGGGGGATTTGAGCTCACACCCCCAAGAGCAAGAGTCACATGTTCTATGGACTAAGCCAGCCAGGTGCCCTGGCCTTTAAAGCATTTGATCAAGATATCAATCCCATTCCTTCACATCTTCAAGATTTCCTGATATGCTTTCATTAGAATTTTGTGTCCTTGGCTCCAGCTGTTTGCTCTATTTCCAAAGTCAGTCTCTAATTTTGGTCCCAAATATATTTAATGTTCAGTTTGATTATTCATCTATCATACATTTTTTTCTCTTCCTCATATATCTAGCCAAGGCTCATTCCTCTGGTCTCTGCAACTTTCATTGTCTTTGATGAAACCTCTCTTCATAATCACATCTTTGGATCCAAATTCCAGTATATCATTATTTTTTTCTTCTGGTTTGTCCCTGCCAGATATTTTGCTTAAAAGAAGTATTGCAGACAGTTTTCATGAAAGTGAATGTTGAAAAATTATAAATATCTTTCAGATAATTAAGCTTACACTATCTTAAAATTAATTTCTCCATGAATTACAGAACTCTCTCACACTTTGCATATTTCAGCCACAACAGTGTAATTATCCTTGTAAACAACACAAGTTTCTGCATTGTTTAGATAATGAACTTGATTCTGTGATTTGGTGATGAGTTTTTGCATATGATTGATTATGCCTTAGTGCCTTGCTTTTTTTACCATTTAAAAGATTGGACTATTCTTTCTTGCTGTCTTTCACCTTTAATTCTCTAATAGTGCTTGACCCTTAAGTTCAATCAAATCTTTTTTTCTGGATAATTTTATTGGGGGAAAGAAAAAATAACTGGAATAATTAGTGCTTGTCATGACTTTACACTCAAAATAAAAAGTTCTTGAATGATGTCCTATTATGTTTTGACTCTCCCAAAATAAACTACCTGTTAAATCCTATGCTAAATGTATATGGAACTGATCAGGCTGCATAACTCATATGTAATTATAATACAGTGGAAGAATACTGAGAACATTCAGAAACAGCTTTTTCATTACTGCTTCTAATTTTATTCTTCACTCCACAAGCCACCCCTTCAAAGTTCCCTGAATAAAAGAGAATGAAACGTACTGTATCTCTTCAGTATAGCTGCCTTCCTTCCACCTTGCCCTTGTCATGGAAACTTTCATCCAAGTACCTCTGTATTTTTTATAGAGATTAATTAGTTCTCAAATCATTGTGGTAAGACTGGTAATACAATGCAGATATGTGTAAAACACTAAGATGGAGCCATTAATTCACAATGCTTGGCCTAATATCAAAAGAGCCAGAAATTTCACTTCACACTCCTGATTTAGTGATTATCCTTCCCCCCTTTTTTAAAATGAAAGCAATATAATTTTTTTTTCTGGACAGGTCCTCAATTGTTTCTATACTAGGGAATTAATATAGTGTATTCTAGACAAAAAGATGTTTTAAAAAATTCTATATAATTGTCATAAAATCAAACACAAACCAGCCATAACTAATTTTTGTCCATTTATTTCTTTAGTATAATGTAGAAGCTAAACTGTGTTTGTTGTAAATTAGGAGATCAAATAATATACAAAGCTATTTGTTTTCAAATTTCATTTAAAGCTGAACCAAGTATAGATTACTATGCAGGACAGAAAATGGGTTTTCTCTGTATGAAATTTGAAATAAAACTTGGTAAAATAATTAGTCCTTATTTTAATAGCCAGTGAAATAAGTTTTGAGAAAGGCACTAATTTTATGATTTTATGAACTCATAGTTCATTTTAGTTATAGTTCAGATTTGGGAAGACGCACTTCCAAGTGACTATGGAGAAAATTGAAATGAAAAGAAAAATGTGAGGCCATCTCTAGATATTTTGCCCAAAGATTATCTGCATAGTGGAGGTCCACAAGTAGAATTATAGTTTAAAGTCAAGATTGCCTTAATGTACAACATTTGTTTAGGTTCAGAGATTGTACAACAATTTTAATATTAAACTTCACCAAACAGAAAGATGGAAATGACCTGATAGTTATCAAAGGGAGATAAAATTATTTTGGAAAATAAAAACAACTTGTGTTATGATTTAATACACACTTGTATATACATTATAATCCCCATAAAACCTAGTGAAGTGGGTATCACTGTTGTCATGACTATTGTCTCTAAAATTAACTTATGTGATGAGAGAACATTGCTTTCTATACACATAAAATATAATTTATGTCTAGATAATTCTCTTTGTCTACATGAGACACCTCTTTTCTTCAGTGCCAGTTGGACCTAAAACAAAATTTCTGTAGATCTAGACTAAAATATGAGTTACAGTAATATATAACTGGAAATCCTTGCATATGATATAGCTTTATTCTAGATTTTTAAATGCTGACTAAGCATATGCAGACTGTAGCACTCCTCCATCCTGAGCAGTTAAAGATTGTAATCCTTATATCTCCAGAAATACCTTCAGGCATAAATATTTGATGTTTTGCAGATTTAGTGACTGAAACGTTGTTAAGTCCTTCGCTTTCAGATCCCTATCAAAACTGGAGTCTGTTCTTCACCATAGCTTAATTATCTGAGTTCAGTCTTTCTCCTCATTCACTCAAAGCTGGCTATTGCTTTTAACCAGGTGGATGATCCTATCTCTTGCCACCTCTGTATTTCTACCCACCTGTAGACATGAATGATCACTGTCTAGAAAGATCTTCTACTTTACTGCATGTCACATTAAACTCTTCAGCTAGTAATAACAGCCTTGGATTATACCCTCATTTGCTACTCACATTTTCTGTCCTTTACCCCAGGTACTTCTGTTACAGCGAAACTCCTTTTCTGATGGCAGTCCTTCCCATTTCCCTAACTTTTTCTCTTACCTCCTCTGTCTTATCCATTCAGTCTGACCCATTTACTACATGTCTTGTTCTTAAAATAAAATATGAAGCGGTGTATTTTCTTTATTAGGCGATAGCCTTTTACCTTTCTACATTTTCTGTCCACCTAGATACTCTTGTTATTTTCTTCTTTCAACTCAGATTTTTGGTTTCGTAATCAAATATCTTTTTATGCACTGGATTCTTTTTGTTTCTCAACATCCTGTATTTTCCCATTTCTTTATTGAGCTTTGTCTTCCTACTTATTATTGAACCTATTTATTCTTTTAGTTTTACTGTGGCATAAGGTCACTAATAGGGAATTCCATACTCCAGAGTTTGCTCCATTAAATTTCACTAGGTAGGCTCACTCTTATCATCCATAGTACAGAGAGTCTAGGATGCATTGCCTAGAGCACGAGTTTTCTGTTACTTGCCGTCCTCTGAATGGTAGAGGTAGCAGAAAAACTCATATCTTTTATTTCATTATTGGTGATACTTTGGACAAGCAACATGAAGCCTTCTTATCTTTGGGAACCAAGAAACAAGAAAAAAATTAGTAGGTAAAGCATATTCTATTTAAATGGAAAAAGTGAATGGAAAGGTAATAAAGGTATATTTCATGTTCATCTTGCTATGAGCACCCATAAATGATAATTTGTGGTCTTCTCTATTATACATATTTTCCTCAGTAAATATAGTATGCTTGTGTGATTTGAGTGATTGCCTTTAAATGAAGGCATCTTTATATAGTGATAATTTTGTGATAATTTTCTAATATAAAAACTTGGAGTTTTCATCAAATGTCAGCAGGTATGAGCTGTGGAGTCAGTGTTTTCTCCTGGATGAAGAATCTTGACTCTGCATTCTGCTGGCTACCCCACTCTTCCCTCAGTACTGTCTTCCTCAGTATTTATTCTTCAGAGTTTCATTCTGATATTGTGTATTTCTGAAAACATAAGCTTATATGAGAGCAGAAATTTTCAGAAAAAATAGATAAAAAATCTTCCCTATTTACAGAGCTTTTTTTCTTGCCAACTGCAAAAATAACTTGCTGAAACTAAAGCTGAAGTCCTGAGTTATGGAGCCTCGTATTAATGCAAATATTTATCAGACCCTTAATATCGTCCACTTTTCTACTTGGGGATAAGAAGAACTAGATTATATTGCTGGGCCTGAAATGCTGTAGCCTGAAATTCCATGTAATTGCAATTTCAAGTATCAAACTGTTACTGATGATTACAGCATATTACACTACACCAAGCTATATGAGATATTCACAAGCTATATGAGATATTCAAAAAACTTACACATTTATTTGATTAAGAATTGAGATAGAAGTCCTCAGAATCCCACCCAGATAAATACAATCTAATTCCATTTGGCCTGCGCAATGCCTCCTCCCATTTTTCATCCTAGTACCTTTGACATAGAACTTGAATGAGCTGTAATCCAAATCTTTACCATATTTTTCTGTAACATCTTGGTGTGGGCTCTTCATTTTTTTTTTCCTCGTATGAGCTCTCAGACAGAGAGTTAACTCCTGAATGATGAAATTCTGGGACCCTATTCTCTTAGGTAAGACACTGTATTATATTTGCACTCATATCACATGTCTTAGATTGGAATATTCATCACTCCAAGACAGACAAGGGTATATCCAATGTTTACTTCCTCCAGAAGAGGTTCATATTTATGCTTAAGATGCTGTGGTAGTTCAAACCCCATTCAGGTCTAATCTTGATTGTTAACTACACAGCAGTTCTAAAGCAATACTACATCATGACAGTATGTACTGAGGTTTACTTCTGCAGAAAAAAATGTGACTCAGGTCATCTTGCTTTTGGTTAACGACAATAAACCCATGCAATTGCTAGAAATAGGCTTCTTTTAAAATAAGGAAGGGACACCTCAAAGAAGATGGCAGATGGCATTCCTGGGCAATTCTGATTATTCTAGCAGAGCATTCGGGGCAAATATAGGAATTCAGTTCCTGAATGAGGTGTGGCTGAATTGAATGAAATATTTATTATCCTATGAGTTTCATGACAATCAAATAAATGTCATGCCTGCCAGTGGCTGCTTTATCAGGGGGAATCTCTCAATCCAACAGTGATGGGACCATACACGCAAGATTAACATAATAATTATGGAGCTAAAACAGGTCAATCATAATGACCTAGCTTATCAGTACCCAGATAAGAAAGCCCAACATTATGGAAATATTGACTTCATTCCAAAATCGTGTCAATATCCAAGTCATCTTAATCAGCCCAAAAAAACTGTGCTAGTAGAAACTAGTTGGGAGGAACATCTATATCATGGCAGCATAAGATATCCCTCCTTGTTGTTCCCCCTTTTTAGTGACCAATTAAACACCCACCCACAAACAAAAGTGCCTGTTTGGGAGTTGTGGGATCCAGCACTATACCCCAAGGGAAACAAGAGGAATCTTGCCACCTGTGTATTTGGCAATAAGCAGACAGACCTTGGCAAGGGGTGCAAACCAGAAGGAGATGTAAACATGCCCTAACCCTTCCTGGCTATGACTGAGGAAAACCTGAAGAGTGCTGCCTTGGGCAGATGCCCACAGATGAAAGAGAGTCTGTGGAAGTCCATCCTTCCTGAGTGGTGATTCTAGCATGCCATTGGAGCAATCATTCATATATGTGTGTGTGTGTGTGTGCATTTGTGTGTATGTGTGTGTATGACACATTAGACATGGTAAGTTAAACTGTGAGCACCACCCCTCCCCCAAGATGACACTGCATGAGGCTGAACTAGCAGGTGTCAACCTCTCCCGTTGAGAAAAGAGAGAGCACTAAGTGAGTGCCTGACTACACCAGCTGTATGGGACGCTTCTGGAGAAACTTGTTTCTTTCTAGCAGGGCTCACAGTACTGAGGTGGAGAACCATGACTGGCTGGGAGAAGAAGACAGAGAAAGAGGCAGATAATAATATCGAACGGAATCAAAGGGGTATGATTCCTCCTGATTGCACCTAGAACTTCAGCAGGAAGTCTGTCTACAAGCTTCTGGGAAAACGTCACCCAAGGATTCCTTCCCTGGGACCATTCCCAACACCTCAAGTTCTAAATCCACACCTCCCTTCACTCTGTAGCTAGCTCTTTGTATGCACCCTTGAGTGTGAAAGGAAGAGCAAACTCCAGTAAACAGGGAGTTCCCATAGAAAACAATCCAGAGTCTTTGGGCAAGGGAGAAATTACAAATTTAAGCTGTAGTGCTACCTTCTGGAAGACAAAAAAGAGATTTCAGGTAGCCAATCAGTGAGTTGTAAGAACCAAAGAAGATATAATAGCTTGAGAATTCTGCTAAGAAGGAGCAGGAAGTGAGGAGCAGGTATATCCATAGAAGGTTTGGGGAAAACCCAGATGTAACAGGATGAATGAACAGTATATCGCACCTGAAGGCAACTAGGAAAGATTTGAGGAGGTATCTGCTCCTACAAATGTGAAAGCAGCAATGCAAATGCCTAGGAACATGAAAAATCAAGGAAACATATCAGCACCAAAATATAACAATAGTCTTCTAATAATCAAACTCAAGGGGATGGAGTTTTGTGACTTAGATGATGATGAATTCAAAATAGCTATTTTGAAAAATTCAACAGCCCATAAGAAAGCACAGAAAATTTAGGAAAACAATACATGAATAAAATGAGAAATTTGACAAGGAGGTAGAAATCATAAAAAAGAACCAAACAGAACTCTTCTGGAGCTAAAGAATTCCATCAATGAAATTTTAAAAATTCATTAGAGAGCATCTATAGCAGGATAGATCAGTGGAAGAGAGAATAAGTGAGCTAGAGGATAGGAACTTTGAGACAACCCAGTCTTAGTAGAACAAAGAGAAAAGAATGAAAAAGAGTGAAGAAAATCTACATGATTTGTGGGATTCTATCAAACATGCAAATATTGGAATAATTGGGATTCCAGAAGGAAAAAAGAGGAAGAGAAAGTTTACATAAAGAAATAGCTGAGAACTTCCCAAACCTGGAGGGAGACAGATATCCAAGTTGAGGAAGCTAATAGATCACCCTATTATATTAATGCAAAAAGAGCTTTTCTAAGACACATTATAATGAAACTTTAAAAATCAAAGATAAAGAGAAACTTAAATGCAGCCAGGTGAGGGGGAAGATTATAACCTACAAAGGAACTCCCCATTAGGCTATCACTGATTTTCCAGTAGAAACCCTACTGTAGAAAGTAGAATGACATATTCAAACTGTCAAAATTAAAAATTGCCGACTGATAATACTCTATCCAGCACAGTTATCTTTTAGATAGGCTTTCCCAGACAAACAAAAGGCTAACTGGTTCATTACCACTAGACCTACCTTGCAAGAAATAATGAAAGCAGTTCTTCAAACTGAAATGAAAAAATGCAAATTAGTGATCAGATATGACAGTATAAAACACGTTGGTAAATGTAAATATACAACCAGATTTTAAAAATTCTAATTCTGTAATAGGATGATGTGTTAACCACTTAAACTATAGTATGGTGGTGAAAGGAAAAGTTTTAAAAATAACTACTGCTATTCTAACTTCTTAATGACTAAGCAATAAAAAAGAAGTAAATAGTGACATCAAAAATGTGAAAAAGGGGAGTAGAAAGGTGAAGCATTTGTATATAATTGAAGTTTAGTTGCTGCCAGCCTAAAATTGACTATTTTATTTATAAATCTTTTATGTAAATCTCATGTTAAGCACAAAGCAAAACCTTAGAGTAGGTACACTAAAGATAAATAAGAAAAGAGCATACCATCATGTAAAATTTCCAATTTACAAAGGTAGACAGAAACAGAAGAAAAAGGAAACAATGGAAATACAAAACAGCTGGAAAGGAATTAATAATTTGACGTTAATAAGTCCTTACATGTTAGTAATTACTCTAAATGTAAGTGAATTAAATTTAAATTTTAAATCTAAAGGCACAGAATGGCTATATAAATAAAAAAGCAAGACCAGACTGTATATTGCTTATAAGATACTCACTTCAAATTAAGGACATATATTGCCTTAAAGTGAAGGGATAGAAAAAAAATTTCCATACAAGTAGAAACCAAAAGAAAGTCCAATAGCTGTACTGACATTAGACAAAATAAACTAAGCCAAAAATGGGCAAAGACACAAAGAAGTTCATTGTACACGAGGGGTCAAGTCATCAAGATATGACAATCGTATGCTATATACAGAAAACCAAGAAGATTCTACCAAAAGACCTGTTAGAACTAATAAGTGAATTCAGTAAAGTTGTAGAGCACAATACATAAAATTGGTTGCATTTCTACACACTAATAATGAACTATCAGTAGGGAAAAATTAAGAAAACAATGCCATTTACAACTGCATCAAAAAGAATAAAATAGGTGCACCTAGGGGGCTCAGTCAGTTACATGTTTGCCTTGGGCTTAGGTCATGACTCCAGGGTCTGGAATTGAGTCAGGCTTCTCGCTCAGCGGGGAACCTGCTTCTCCCACTCCCTCTGCTTGCCATTCCCCCTGCTTGTGCTGCTTCTCTCTCTCCTCTCTCCTCTCTCTCTCTCTCTATCACTCTCTGTCAAATAAATAAATAAAATCTTTTAAAAAGCCAAAACAGTATGGTACCAGTATAAAAACAGAAACATAGATAAATGGAACACAATAGAGTTCAGAAATCATCCCATTTTTTTAAAAAAGATTTTATTTATTTGACAGAGAGACAGCCAGCGAGAGAGGGAACACAAGCTGGGGGAGTGGGAGAGGAAGAAGCAGGCTCATAGCAGAGGAGCCTAATGTGCGGCTCGATCCCGCAACGCCGGGATCACGCCCTGAGCCGAAGGCAGATGCTTAACCGCTGTGCCACCCAGGCGCCCCAAGAAATCATCCCATTTTTATATCAGTTTTTTGTTTTGTCAATTAATCTTTGAGAAAGGAGGCAAAAACATACAATGGGGGAATCGACAATTTCTTCCATAAATAGTGCTGGGAAAAATACAGGCAACAGAATGAACCTGGACCACTTATTACAACATATGCAAAAATAAACTCAAAGAGGATTAAAGACTTAAGCATAAGACTGGAAACCATAAAACTCTGGGGAGAAAACATTGGCAGTAAGCTCTTGGACATTGGTCTGAGCAATATATATATACATATATATGTATATGTATATATATATATAAACTTTTTTTGATCTGTCTCCTCAGGCAAGGGCAGCAAAAGCAAAAATAAGCAAATGTGACTACATTAAACTAAAAGGTTTTACACAGCGAAAGAAACCAATCAATTAGGAAAAGGCAACCTACTGAATAGAAGAAAATATTCACAAATGATATAACCGATAAGGGGTTAATATCTGAAATATATAAATAACTCACACAACTCAATATCAAAAAAATCCAACTAAAGAGATGGGCAGAGAACCTGAATAGACATTTCTCCAAAGAAGACGTACGGATAGCAGCAGACACATGGAAAGATGCCCACATCACTCATCATTAGGGAAATGCAAATCAAAGCCACAGTGAGATATCACTTCACACCTGTCAGACTGACTGTTATCAAAAAGACAAGAAACAAGTGTTGGCAAGAATGTGGAGAAAAAGGAACTCTGGTATGCCATTGGTAGGAGTGCAAAAGGGTGTGGCCACACACACACAAAGTGGTATGACCACTATGGAGAATAGTTGGAGGTTCCTCAAAAAATTAGAAATAGAGCTACCGTATG
Organism: Ailuropoda melanoleuca; assembly: GCF_002007445.2. Lineage (NCBI taxonomy): Eukaryota > Metazoa > Chordata > Mammalia > Carnivora > Ursidae > Ailuropoda > Ailuropoda melanoleuca. The sequence continues at coordinate 103,627,465 of NC_048221.1, forward strand.
ATCCAGCAAATCCACCTTTGCACATTTATCTAAAGAAACAAAAACATTAATTTGAAAAGATAGATGCAGCCCTATGTTCAATGTAGCATTATTTACAATAACCAACATATGAAAGCAACATAAGTGTCCAACTATAGACAAATAAAGAAGATGTAATATGTATGTGTGTGTGTGTGTGTGTGTGTGAGTGTGTGTGTGTGTGTGGTGTATATTGTGTGTATATTGTGTGTGTGTATATGTGTATATATTGGAATGGAATAANACTATAGACAAATAAAGAAGATGTAATATGTGTGTGTGTGTGTGTGTGTGAGTGAGTGTGTGTGTGTGTGGTGTATATTGTGTGTATATTGTGTGTGTGTATATGTGTATATATTGGAATGGAATAATATTCCACCATAAAAAAGGATGAAATCTGATCATTTGCAACAACATGGATGAAACTAGAGGGTCCTATGCTAAATGAAATACGTCAGAGACACAAATACTGTATGATTTCAATTACATGTGGAATCTCAACAAAGCAAGTGGTCAAAAAACCAAAATAGAAATAGGTCATAGATACAAAGAATAATCTAGTGGTTGCCAGAAGGGAAGGGAGTGAGGGTAGGGCAAAATAAAGAAAGGGGATTAAAAGGTACAAACTTCCAGTTATAAAATAAATAAGACATGGGGATACAATGCACAGCATAGCAAATATAGTTAATAGTAGGTAACAACTTTGAATGGAGACAAACGGTATTTGGGGAGGAGAGGAAACTGGGTCACATGGCCCATCCCCAAATATTTTCAATCCTAATTGAATCTCTTCTGCCTAACTGGAAATTTTAAAAAAGCAATGGAATAACATTATTTTCGATTATAACACAGTCTTTTCCCTTTTCCTATTAAATTTTTACCTAAAGGTTGGGTGTAAAGATATATAGGAATTGTGTATTTGATGAAGGTACCATCTTAAATTAGAAAAAAATGTGGATTATTCAAGAAATCGTGTTGGGACAATTTGTCTAGACATATGAAAAAAAATTAGCTCTCCACTTCATCCTTCTAATTAAGTTCACATGGAACAAAGATTTCAACAGTTTTTAAAACCTGTAAAAAGTTTAGAATAAAATGAAACAATGGTTAGCCTAAACAAACAAAAAAGGAACTAGTTAGGANAAAATAAGTTCACATAGAACAAAGATTTCAACAGTTTTTAAAACCTGTAAAAAGTTTAGAATAAAATGAAACAATGGTTAGCCTAAACAAACAAAAAAGGAACTAGTTAGGAAATTCTTTAAGCAAATACACATTACTTTATGAGTTTCAAGAAATAACCAGCTTTTAATGAAACTAGGTAGCCACTGAGTGGTAAAAATGTCCAGCACGAGGGGAAAAGATTGGAAAAGTGAACAATCCGGTGGAACAGGCCTTGGTATTTGAATAAACCAAGGTATATATACGTCACCCTAGTCACAAAGAGGACATAATGTAGACTGTGTTACATCCTCAGGATACAAAGAGTTTTGACTTTTATTCCTCTCACTGCATGCCAAGGCCCTTTGCTGGTAGGAGGGAACTCTCAGGAAACCTAGCTTTGGTTTTCCTGAGTTCAGGACCTTGAACTCAGTCTCTAGCTTTAGTGAAGATGAGCACAAAACAAGTTTCAGACACAAACACACATGTTTTTAACTTTTATTCTGTTACTTTTGTCTGTCTACTTTGGTCAAATTACTTAAATCCCCTAAGATTGTTTATTTCTTGTTTATTTTTAAATCCAGACTCATTGGATTGTTTTAAGAATTCAGTGACACAATTTATGTAAAATGCTTAGCAAAGTTCTAAAGCAAATTTTTAATAAATAATGAAAAGTCATTATCATACAAATAATGGTAAGGATAATTATCGTTTTATTTTGTTGAATGCTTACTTTCATTTATTATACAGATTATTCTTATACTTAGAAATTTCCACCATTAATAAGCTTAAGGCTTTTTCCTTCTCTAAAGCCATGGTTAATTTGATATTCAGTCATAAATGTTTTAAACTTATCTGTCTTCATCATACAGAATTACCAAAGTAAATCATGGAATTAAATTTGTTACTTTGTTAAAATGCTACCTTATAGCAAAGTATATAGATTCTTTCTTTGCTTCTATTAACATATTATATCCACATTATGTCCCTGACATCAATGTGCACCTATACTGAGATATCGTTAAACCTGTGCTTCATCACAAAAGGGCAAAGCTATCATCACTGACTTGTTTCAAGGTTAACTTTCCTGTCAAAGTAGAGAATGGGTGAGTTTATAGTAACAAATCTATGTGACCCACAATTTAAAAATTTTATGATCTTTAATGTGTGGTGAAGTTCTTTGAGAAATATAAAGCAATATATAAATGTTGGCATTTATTGCTGCTCTCTGTATCACGTTGGCTTTGCAATTATTTTCACTGTTTGAAAATGGAATATTTTGTGAATCATTTCAAAATCTTGAGGAAGCTCTAATAGAAAAACAAAGAAGAGTAAATTTCACAGACTCCACACTTTGATGTTCCTTTCTGAAAAATGAGCATAATAATCCTGTTTTGTTTAAGTCACAGGATTGTGGTGACTCTCAAATATGCTAATAGATGTGGGTGATTCCTAAGTAGTTAAAAATCTATGTCAAGGGGCATCTGGGTGGCTCAGTCAATTCAGGGTTTGCCTTCAGCTCAGGTCATGATCCCAGGGTTTTAGGATTAAGCCCCCTATTGGGCTCCCTGCTCAGTGGGGAGTCTGCTTCTCCCTCTGCCTGCTGCTCCCCCTGCTTGTGCTCACTCTCTCTCTGTCAAATAAATAAATAAAATCTTTTATTTTATTTTTTTTAAAGATTTTATTTATTTATTCGACAGAGATAGAGACAGCCAGCAAGAGAGGGAACACAAGCAGGGAGAGTGGGAGAGGAAGAAGCAGGCTCATAGCAGAAGAGCCTGATGTGGGGCTCGATCCCATAACACCAGGATCACGCCCTGAGTTGAAGGCAGACGCTTAACCGCTGTGCCACCCAGGTGCCCTGTAAATAAAATCTTTTAAAAAATGTATTTCAAATTTGAATTTCCTTGCTTCGAGTTTCCTGGTCTTCAGACAANTGAAGGCAGACGCTTAACCGCTGTGCCACCCAGGTGCCCCATAAATAAAATCTTTTAAAAAATGTATTTCAAATTTGAATTTCCTTGCTTCGAGTTTCCTGGTCTTCAGACAATGAGACTATAGGCCAAAGCACCAGAACCGTCTATTCCTACTTTGTGTGAGTGTGGTATATGTGTCAGTGTGTGTGTGTGTGTGTGTGTGTGTATGCACAGGCTCATATACTTATAATGAAATGACCTGTGCCAAAATCGGCACAGTATGTATGGCTTATGGGTGATATATTTGTAATGTGTGCAAAAAATATGTATCAACACAAGTTCTTTTGGGTTTTTCCAAGTTTTCTTCTCTACTGTGCATTGTCTGAATAAAACGGTAGGGAAGAATAAGACATACTCTGTTTTCTTTCATGTGCAAAGTAAAGGCCCTTTGGAAATGTGGCTTCAAATTACTTTTCTATCTTATCTTACCCTCTCGCCCTGCATACCAAGTATACTCTCTATGCAAATTAGGTGCTCACTGTCTTTAGGTGATACCATGTAATGTTTTTCTCTCCTGTATTATTTCAGTTATTCATTCTTCCTACAAAATTTTCTCCTTTAGTTCTTTCTAAATCCTGTTCAGTTTTCTTTCTTTCTTTCCTCTTTTCTTTCTCTCTCTCTTTCTTTACATCTCTTTATCTCTTTTTTTCTTCTTGGCTTTAACAACAGTTCTAGAGGTGGAAAGTTCGCTACGTTAATTCTCTCTGGGCACTCTGAGGGAGAATCTGTTCCATGCCTTTCTCCTGCTGTTGGTATTTGCTGGCATTCCAGGGCTTGGAGATGTATCAAGATAGAAAAATTTATGATGCATTTGTGATTTTATATATATATATATATATATATATATATAAAACTAATCTTGCCCTATAGACCAGATAATTCTTGCAATAAGGAACTTCGCATTTCATGCATTTACACTTCTCTTATTGTTTACAATAATGATTGCCCTTGGTTTGCACTCAATAAAATATTCCTTGATTTTCTTTAGTCCAACTCATTATTTCCTAAACAAAATTATCCTAACTGGATTTAAATAAATGTCATTTTAGCTGCTGTTCAACTACTTTTTCTGACCCATGAAAGAATTGCAAAAGCAATCAGAGACATCCCACCATTTGGCACATCTGTCCATTTCTATAATCACAGCAATCGAAGGAGTTTGTTTCTTAAGACAATGATCTTGAAGTATTATATTGTAGTTATGGCCATTAAGTATTTGAGTTAACAATTTGTAATAATTGGTACAAATTTGGTGAAGCTCTTAAGAAAAAATAGTCAAACACTAGCAGATAGAGTAAAGAATATCAATCACCAACACCAGTGATTTTCAAACTGTTGCTTTTTTTAATAAGATTTTTTTTTAGTAGTTACAAACGTTACATACTTTAAACAAAAAATATCTTACCTCCAAGTCCAGTTTGTTTGACCAGGTAATTGAAATCCTAGTTCAAGTGAAATAAGGTGAGATCCAAAAGTTCTAAACAGTTGACACTTCCCTTTCAATCCCTGCACTGGCGGCCTCAGCAGTAGCCTAGATTTCAGAAGGTTCACACTATTGATACTAATGCAGTAATAGGTGTTAGTATTAAGCATTGGTTAAATTTAACTCTGAACTTCCTGAATCAGAAGTCAAATATTGTACTGTCAGTATGTAATGAAAAAAAAAACATCAAAAATTTCCAAGAGAATCTCTTGAAACAGACTTAAAGAGAAGCACCCATTTCCCTAGTAAAAAAAAATGAAGTTACTGTGTGTGTGATTATAAATCATCCCTGAGAAACATATTCGACAGTGTCTTCAAAACAGGTCTTTCAGACTATAAAGCATCATGCTTTGTATATCTGTTTCTTCTATGCCCAGTAAAGATCTGGGAGAACTCTGTCAAACTGAAGGAATTTCTGCATAGGCTTGAACTGCTTAAGTTTACAAAAGCAGGATTTAGGTGATCTCTTGTGCTATTTGAATAACCTAAAGATAAGGCATGTGAGTATAGAGTCTATATGCCTTCCTTAAATGTAATATATTTCTGCAGCTTGTTTTTTAAATAGAAGCTATAGCCCTTCATTTTAAGATAAAATTTTAGGTGAAAGCCTATACGGTGATTTTTGCAATATAAATGAGGAAATACGTGTTCTAATAACTGATGTGCACATTGTGGTTTAGGGTGTGCTTTGTTTTCAGCCCTTTCCCCTTTGAAGAGAATTGTGAAAATATCACATGTGAGAGCGCCTATCAAAAAATTATGTACATGTAGGTAGATAATTTTCAATTGTCCATATTTCGTAGAGTATTCAATGTTTTAGTTTAATACTAAAGTTTAGATTTTATTTTATGTATTTCAGGCAGGCCTATTCCAACTCTGTATCAGCCAACCTTCTATGTCCATCCAGAAATGAATAGAGAAAATATTCCTTTCTGGATAATTTCTGGGATGAAGTCACAGTACCACCTGTTTTGCACATTAAACAACTGAAGATATTTAGGCTCTTTGATGCCTTTACTAAGAATCTCTTGAAGCAGACTTAATTTAGCCGGTCTCCTCAAAGTCAGTTCTCAGAAGTTAGTTTTTGTCCCTTTTTGCACATCTTGTTCTCTGCAATCTACCCACATATTTTTTTCTTTTCTCTCTCTCCCTTCCTCCTTCTCATCCCCCTTTTCCTTCCTTCCCTCCCTCCTTCCTTCCTCATTCAATTATTCATTTTATCATGTATTTAACAAATAATTAAATTACTTACTTTTTTAATCTGTCAAGTAGATTTCTTAAAAAATGAAAAATGCCTCACTCACAGACACACATCAGAGGTGAAAAAGGATGTTTCAGGCAGAGTGGTTCCTATGCAATGCTAGAAGCTTGTATATTCATAGATCTCTGTAATCAAAAGCTTATAAATAACTTTATTCTCACATTGGGCAAGAACAAAATTAATTTGGGGATATTGGAGGGGATAATAGTGAAAAGGGAACTATATATGAAATAATAAGGAGGTTTGGCTTTGTTCTATATCATTTTACAATGTCACAGGCAGATAATAAAAAGAAAGGTGAGCATTAGAAGTGCATTTGCGATGATGCCCTGGATAAGAGTATAATAGGAACGGTTGAATGAGCAGATGCATGTAGAGACTATAAGATCATCCAGAAACCTATTATGAAAATCCAGCAAGAGAAGATGGAGACCTGATTCAAGTCTTGAGACAGTGGAAAAATTCAGATATAAAATCTACAGAAATCAGAGACAAATGATTGTAAGAAGTGGCTGAGGGGAGAAATACATAGTATTTCAGGATTTCTGATGTAAGTGATTAAATGGATGGTACTACCAAAAAAAAAAAAAGTAAAGAAAAGGCAGAAAAATAAGGAGAAAATAGATTTGGGTTCATAGGTGATGTGTTCAGGTTTGTTAATCACTGTGAGAGATACCTCCAAATGAACACATAATTTGCTTTTTTCATTACCTTATATAATTTGATTTATTCATTTCTCTTTTACATAATTCTGTTTATATTTGTCCAAGTATGACAGGGAAACGTGGGCATGAGGATTGAGATTCTAAAGCCAGACTGCCTGGATTTAAATCTTGGCTCAAAGTTTATAGCTTGTGTGAATGGGGGCAAATCACATATCCATTATGTGCTTTGGTTTACCAATCTGTAAAAATGGATCAAAAAAATAAAATTAGCAATGCCTATTTCTGGGGTTGTTGTAGAAATAAATGGCCAATGTAAATAAAGGACATATAAATGTGAATTATTATTATTATTACTATTGTACATCTACTTTGTATCTTCTTAAAGTCTTCTACTGAAATTTTCACTTACATAGCTCACATTGTATCAAATATAATTATGCTTACCTATGCTCACCACGCCGCCCAAAAATTAGCTACTATGAACAGTATTGTTTACCTCCTTCTTTTGTGTCCAGTATTGTAACTGGTAAACAAATCCCATTTAAAAAATTGCCACATTCATGTAATAGGCCATAGAAGGGATTTATGAAGGTCAGAAAGAACATCATGTTAAATATTACATATAGACTGAATTCATCATACTTGGAGAGTGGGACCCTGGAATTATCCATGTTAGAGTGAGGGTTGGGTACCTCAGATTCAGGGTCTCAAAAGCACAAAAATAATTGTTGATTGGAAGAGGAGGGCAAGTGCCTTACATAAACTAAAGTCTAAATACAGAGCTTTATAAGGATGTGGAAACAGAAGGGAAATAAAATTATGGTATAGACAGCAGTCTGCTGTGCCAGAACAGAGATACAAAGTGAAGAGAAAGCAAATAGGTACCAAATTTGGAGACTTCCATTGCTGGAAAAAGAAAGACTGACTATTTGTGGGGAGAGAGAGGGGTGGGAATCCCTGCTGCTAAATACCGTAGACATGCTAGATAATATATATTTTCTAATCGTTACAAATGGATAGCTAAACAAAAAGCAAAAATGAAATAACTTCCAGGTTAAAAAAAATTAAAAAAAAAGAATAAATAAGAAGAGGAAATGAAAACTAAGGGGTAAGCCTAAAGGCATTTGCCAATACCAAGGAAGAGAAACTTGTTTTTTAACAACTACTCCAGGAATGTAAATAATTCCTTGGGCTCTTCCAAAGTTCAAAGCTGAAACAGAAAACTCCACCTAAAGTTAGATGTCAAAAAGCTTATCCTTCCAAGGGTAGGAAAGGCCCCCCACTCCCCGCCAGTCAGTGGCAAAGTAAGGCAATCAAAAACTCCTCTTGTCTTACAATTCAAGCGGAAAATATATTGAAATCAGTCCCTGAAATTAAAAACACAGCTATTCCATCATCTGGATTTGGTGTTTCAATTTATAGCACTTGAATGATCAGGAAAATTCCAAGTCCATAAATTAATTTCAAGAGTGCTGAGCTTGGTGTATACACACACACACACACACACACACACACACACTTACCATCATAATTGAAACTTAAGAAACATTAATAAATTTCAGACTTAAATCCTTAACATCTGCAGATTTAAAAATATAAAATAATTACAGTGAATATATTTGAAGAGAACAAATATACGGGATTGAATATGTGTTCAAGAAACAGGAAATCATCAAAAATGATTTCTTAAAAATGAAAAATGATGGCTTAGTCTATTAAAAATAAGATCATTAATAGATTTTCTAGAAAGAAAAAATAAGTGGATTAAAAAACTCAATGAACATATCAAATGACATTAAACAAAAGCAAATAAAGAACACACTGAAAAATAAAATAAAATATGATACATATACATACAATATCATTAATTCTATTTGTTGTGCTGGTGGTTTCAAGGAGTAGAAAAAGTACTCATTTATTTAACTGTTCTTGTGGAGATTTAATTGTCTGCAAAGGAAAATTGATAATTTAAAGACAGTTTATTTGAAGTAATTAGGTATAGTAATAATATTTGGGTGCATAAGTATAAAAACAATATCAATTATAATTCTTACACATCCACAGATAAGAATTAGAAAATATTTTTAAATTGCTATTAATTAAATATCCAGAAAAGAAGACATCTAGGATTAGATCTTACAGAAGGTATTTATAGTTTTTATAATAAAACAGAGTGCCTGGGTGCCTTAGTGAGTTAAGCATCTGCCTTTGGCTCAGCTCATGATCCCAGTGTCCTGGGATTGAGCCCCACATTGGTCTCCTTGCTCATTGGGGAGTCTGCTTCGGCTTCTCTGCTGCTCTCCTGCTCATTCTCTTTCTCAAATAAGTAAATAAATAAAATCTAAAAAAATAAATAAATAAACAGAAAAATATGAGAAGACAGTATTATAATGATGTAAACTTCCCAAATTTTATTATTAATATTGTTATTAATGGAGCCTAGTTAGCATATTCAGAGTTTTATATAAAGGAGCATACAGTCCAAGGTTGGCAGGAATGCTTTGAAAGGAAATAAAGCTGAAGAACTTGCCGTACCTGGTATTGGCTAGTGGAATCAATGAAGTAAGGTATTAGTGCCATGATAAATGTATAATCGAAGCAGAATGAGGGTACACAGCAAATCCTATGCATGTTTGGATATTGATATGTGCCAATTATTCAGTACAATCTTTTGAAGGAAGGGAGGTGATGTAAGAAAACGATGCTGTGGACAGTTGTTTCTCTGTGATAAAGACTATCTCAAACTTGAACCACTAGGTAAAGTCAATTCATTTGGATTAAACTCCTATTTAAATAAAACTAAATTTTGTAAGAAAATACAATAATATAAGTGTCTATCTTTATGACAAGAAAATGGATAAGAATGCCTTAATTAGGGCTCAAATAGTCATATGTAATGTAGATCTTACACGTTTGGCGTTTAACCCATAACTCAAAGCACAGAAAAGGTGAAAGAAAAAAAAAGGTGAAAAGTGGCCTCAAACTTGGGGACTATATTTGGGACATATATAAAGGCTATATATATATATATATATAGGATGTGTGTGTGTGTGTGCACGTGTGCACGTGTACATGCACATGTATATCCCTCCTTGTAATTTGTAGGTAAAAGGTAAACAACTCATTAGAAAATGAGCACATATATACAAAAGTAAGAAACCAGAATGGCCAATTACATGTAAAAGTATTTCTCTGTATTTTAGCAAAGAACTGCAAAGTAAATAACAAGATACACATTTTTATTTTTGCTTAATATGTTGACAAATTTATTTTTAAAGATTTTATTTATTTATATGACACAGATAGAGACAGCCAGCAAGAGAGGGAACACAGGCAGAGGGAGTGGGAGAGGAAGAAGCAGGCTCCCAGCAGCTCCCAGGCAGAGCAGGGAGCCTGANGGATGTGTGTGTGTGTGTGCACGTGTGCACGTGTACATGCACATGTATATCCCTCCTTGTAATTTGTAGGTAAAAGGTAAACAACTCATTAGAAAATGAGCACATATATACAAAAGTAAGAAACCAGAATGGCCAATTACATGTAAAAGTATTTCTCTGTATTTTAGCAAAGAACTGCAAAGTAAATAACAAGATACACATTTTTATTTTTGCTTAATATGTTGACAAATTTATTTTTAAAGATTTTATTTATTTATATGACACAGATAGAGACAGCCAGCAAGAGAGGGAACACAGGCAGAGGGAGTGGGAGAGGAAGAAGCAGGCTCCCAGCAGCTCCCAGCAGAGCAGGGAGCCTGATGTGGGGCTCGATCCCAGGACCCTGGGATCATGCCCTGGGCCAAAGGCAGATGCTTAACGACTGAGCCACCCAGGTGCCCCTGACAAAAAAATTCTGATATTAACAAATATTGATGAGGGTATAGAGCAACAGAAATTTTCATGCACTGCTATAGGACGTGCTGTTTGAGAAAACCATAATAGTGAACAATTTGACAAAATCTGTTGTTTTTGTATGTTTTAAATGTAATACATTTTAAGGTAAAAAGGATTGAATTCAGGGAGGTAGGAGGCTGGGTGTGTGATTGCTTAGTACAGGCAGATGCTGAGATTTTTCTTTGTATCTAAGGAGAAGAATGGTATTAGATAGGTTTAGGGGATTTAAAGAGCTTGGAGTAAGCCAACATGGATGTGCTTTACATAATCACTATATTTAAAATGAATATGATTGAATATAAAAGCTCATTACTGAAAATAACTCTGCTCAGCATAAATCACTTTCTGGAATGAAGATTCATAATCTCTCACATGCTATTCCTGCCTCCCATTCTTCCTCTCTTGTGATCACTTTCAACCATTGACACGTGTGACGTTCTTAAGGATTGACTTACACTGGTTAATCTCCTGGGTTCTGGAACTCCTGTTGTGTGATATGTCCCCTTAAAAATTGTTTAAACCAATTTTGGAGACATAATAAGTACCCTGAATAAAGGCAGAGTTTAGCTGTATGCCGTGATATAAGCTTTGATTCAAATGCAGAAATGTCCCCTTTGTTCTCACTGATTAATTTCACTATTTACTCACTTCTGAAGCTTTTATACTACAAATTATTGTGCATCAAAAGCAAGACAAGATCATATTAAGCCCTATAGATTATTTTTTGCATTTCAAGTGTGTGCACAACAGTTTTGCTCAGAAAACAGAGAAAATTAAAGAGTCATAAAACATTAGAGCCAGCTCTTTCAAATCCTCATATGACAATCTAATTGTAATAATTGCAGGAAGTCTCATTTATAAATGAGATGACTGAGGCCACCACAGTCAGTTGCGTAGCTGATAAGAAGCAAGAAGGATAGCTGGATAACCAACACAGGCTTCTTTTCCTGGAACCTTCCATTGCACATCAACCCACTCACATTAGTTTTCAGTTCAGCACTTTATTGGACTCAATATCTTTTTCTGGACACAATTGGAAAATTCAATCAAGAGAATATTTACCAAAAAAAAAGTTACTATTTTAAAATCTGGTCAACACTTTTAAATTGTGATCAAACAGTTGTGTGGGAGGCACAGGTGAAGGGCATTGTGGACTGTGGGATGATTTGTACTCTTCCCAGGGCCTGATAATAATGTACATGACCATGACAGAACATTAGAGCTTCCTCAGCTGTGGTTAAGTGTGCTTATCCACAGAGCCTGTTCAGTGTCCAGCAGACATGTGATTTGTGTGGATCCTTGCCCTCTTCTTTGTCTTCTCAGCAGTGGCTTCACACTCACTGATGAAGCACTCTTGGTTCTCATCAGCTTCTCCATCTCAAAATCAGCTTCTCCACTCAGGGAGTGCAGCTGGTGAGCTGATGGACGTCCTTCCATTAGGGTGTACAAGCCTCTAAAGAGATTGTCATTTTCAGGGGACTCTTTCATTTTTGTTGTGAATAAAATTTTAAGCCAAGAAATGAACTCATTAACAGTATTTGAGCCACTAAGGAAATTCTAGAGGAAAAAAAGGAATCAATATAAGAATGAAAATAATAAAGAAACTTCATGTCCCAGATATACCAAATATAACATAATAGTATATATAATCACCCAAGCTTGTAAACTACTTAGCCAGATTAACAATAAAATTTTCGAAACCTAACTAAATGTGAAGTTTTATAGATTGTCTCATCCAAGAAGGGCATGGAGGAAGAATATATAGATAGGAGTTTTAAGGAAACAGAGTTATTCAACTTATTTATGATTTATGCTCAAGAATCATAAGACTGGAAAGCCCCTCAATGCAAGGCTAATGACTGAGCAGATTCAGCCATAGGGTAGACGTTAACTGTAAGATCTGCGGAAGAACACAAAATAAACATACCCTTTCAACTGAGAGACCCTAGACTAGAGTCTCAATCCAACAGTCACTGTGTGTGATCTTGGGCAGTTTTTAACCCTTCTGAGGAATGCTAATTGACAAGCAGAAGACCACATACCTGTGATGATAGAGTCAGAGAGATGTGGGTTGAAAACCAACTTGACCTCTCACTAGTCTAATGTTCTTGGAAAATTAAACCCCCCCCAGGGTCTTCATCTATGAAACTGAGATAAGGATATTTATCTAAACTTTGAGAATGAGGACGAACCTAGTTTATATGTTAACCACATAGTGGTTAGTGATAAGTTGAATAAGAGACTATCCAACTCTGGATAAGTGATTATTACTCTGCTTGTGAATGGGGAACTTTGTAAATGTAAATTAACAGGGCATACACGGGATTCTCAACTGCAGAGGTTGTCCCATTAAAATCCTCAAAATTTGAGTGACAGTCAAAATACTTTTGCCCTCTATTGCCTCAATATAGTAAAATTAATCAGTAATTCTTAGAGAAAAGTATTATCTTTTCCTTTAAAACTTTCATAGGCCTCTGGTTTGATACATTAAGTCCCTAGTGTGTTCATACAAATGAGACTATAGTATATTTTTCCTTCTATCAATTTGGATTAAACAAAGAAAAGGGGAAGAATGTAGAGTTTATGAAGAGCAAATATTTTAAAGATCCCAAAACACTTAAGAGTATTCACATTTTGGCATGATAGAAATTGAGCTGTATCTTATATATCTTATATATGCTGACATCCAAGCAATCCTAAAATAGTTGTCATGATTTGGTTTTTATTCCTGGTGGCAAGACAGGAGAACTGCATTCTGTCAGTGCTTCAATCAGAAAACCATTTAAGGTCCATTTGGGAGTGGAATATGAGTGTTAATTTTTTCTGCAACCTTCTGATGCCAACATCAAAACTCACAGAGATATTAGCAACTTGAATGCAATATGATGCAAGAAGCAGGATATACTTAAATTCCTCTGGAAGATTGGCTCACTCTGAGGATTTGGATAATTAGTTAGCTGGGTCAAGGCTCCCGGTTACCCCAATAGAATGAGCTCCATCCATGGTAAACTTTCTGTGGTTTTGGTGTCTTCTTCCCCCACTAGAGTAACATCACAAGGAATCTAAAATCCCCAGATTTGGGGCAGCTGGCGTTCCTAGACAAAATTTGAGCTGACCCCTAAATTCAGACTGCCTAGTCTGTTCATGTTCCCAGTAATGAAGTTATTTGTCACTGTTGTTCTATAAGAAGCAAGAATAACGGGATGGGGCAGGTTCCCTCCACTAGATCACAGTCCCTCACTGCATGTCTGGCAAAGCAACACATTCCTGGTAGTACTCTCAGTAAGACAACAGGACAATTAAGAGTTGCGATTCTTTTCTCTAGGTGATTCTGGCTTGCAAGTTTCCCCAGTGAAACATTTTCCTTAAGACCTAACATATGTTAGAGGGGATTGTTCAGAGCCCTAAATGAGCACAAATGAACCTATCTTTTAAATACCTCAAAGGAAATAGTGACCATTAACAAAGGCAGCCCCTTTAATGGTACTCATGGAATAGAGGATGATGCCATCAGCAAGCTAAGAACAATAAAGATTCCATGTCAGAAGATTTGGATTTTGACTGTGAGGAGGTTTTAGAAATATCTAAATAAATTGTTTTACTGAAAATGTGTTTTTGTGCATTCACAAGAGTGGTATGTGCTTTACTTATGTCTTAATAACTGTAAAAATGTCCATTCAATCCATGGAAATGATAAGAGATTTTCAAACTTTGGATCATGGTATAACATGAAGTCTTTCTTATTTTTTAGTGATTCAGAAGATTCAGAACATTCTTACATTTGTGGCATCATGAATTTGATGAAACATACACAAAAAAACACCTCTGATAAAGGAGAGCAGCAACTTCCAGCAATACGACAACCCCAACCTGTAAGTACTTCAGATCAATTATAATAATTTCAGTACTGTAGCACTCATTTGCACTCTGAGCTGTGTCTTGGCTACTGGCAAAGCAGAGACACCAAAAGTGGAGGGAAGAAACAGGGGGAGAAGATTTTGATGTTCAGATACATGAAGCATTTTTGTGAATGGTGTTAGAAAGTGGTCCAGTTTCATTCTTTTACATGCGGCTGTCCAGTTTCCCTAGCGCCATTTATTGAAGAGACTGTCTTTTCCCCACTGTATATTCTTGTCTCTTTTATCATAGGTTAACTGACCGTAAGAGTGTGGGTTTATTTCCAGGCTCTCTCTTATGTACCATGCTGTTTTGATTGCTATAGCTTTGTAGTATATTTTAAAATCTGGAACTGTAATACCTCCAGCTTTGTTCCTCCTTCTCAAGATTGCTTTGAATAGTCAAATTCAATGGTTCCTATAAATTTTAGTATTATTTGTTATACTTTTGTGAAAATGCTGTTGGTATTTTGATAGATACCACACTGAATCTGTGGATTGCTTTGGGTGATATTGGGTGTTAAGGTAAGTGAAATGAGTTAAGCTGAGAAAGACAAATACTATATGATTGCACTCAAGTGTGGAATCTAAAAAAATGAATAAACAAATGAAAAGCAGAATCATACCTATACAGAGAACAGATTGTTGGTTGCCAGCGGGGGATGATGAGAAGAAGGGCAAAATGGGTGAAGGGGAGTGGGAAGTACAGGCTTCTAGTTAAGGAATAAATCATGGGAATAAAAGATGCAGCATAAGGAATATAGTCAGTGATGTTGTAATAACATTGTATGGAGACAGATGGCAGGTACACTTGTGGTGAGCATAGCATAATAATATATAAACCTTTCAGATCACTATGTTGTACACCTAAAACTAATATGACATTATCACCTATACTCAAAAAAAGAGGATACATGAAATAAAAAATCAAACTTTGTAGATGTCTTAGTAATTTGGGACTTTGTACTGAGTTATGTATATATGGGGAGTTTGAAGAAATGAAACACATTAATAGTTTTTATGGTCATATATAGCATTACAGCTGTTTAATATGTGTGGTTTCTACTCTTTCTAGAAACCATTTGATTTTTTTCTGCTTCTCTAATAAGATAAGTGAGAGGAGAAAAGGATTATCAAAAGCTGACCTGCTAAAATTACAGCAGTATCAATTAGAGCCCCATTGTAAGCATTTTCCTCCAGACTACCATGCCGTTGACTCATAGACTGCGATTGCATTTTATTACTCAAATAGTTTATTGCACAAAGTGTTCTATATCAATGTACTTGGCTAAATATTGGGAGGAGAAAATAAGAGGCATTGCAAAAGTGACAATTCCTAGCTATAACTATATCCTTCAACCCAACAAAGTTAAATAACAAAGTTTACCTTTTTACCAATTTTTTAAGATATTATTTATTTACTTGACAGAGATAGAGACAGCCATCGAGAGAGGGAACACAAGCAGGGGGAGTGGGAGCGGAAGAAGCAGGCTCATAGCACAGGAGCCTGATGTGGGGCTAGATCCCATTACACCAGGATCACGCCCTGAGCCGAAGGCAGACGCTTAACCGCTGTGCCACCCAGGCGCCCCTACCTTTTTACCTATTATTCTACTCCCCATTCACAATCCCACAGCTTCCTTAGATTTTCTTATTTAGGCTGTGGTTGTTTTTGAATAATTCTTATTTTTCTTACTGTAGTTCTTTGACTCACTGACCTTTAATTTTTTTTTAATTTCTCACCCTTCAGACAATTTAAAGTTCTTCCTCCTTAATCAACTTCCCATCTCCATAATGACTATTTCTCCAGAACATAGCTGAATGTACTCACTAGTATTTCTCATGAAATTCATATTTCCATAGGCAGTATAGGAAAGGCATATCATTTTGTGAAATCCAAACTTATATCAGTATTTTTGTCTAACACTGTTGCAAAGAGTTCAAGTCACAACTTCATACTGTCTGACATATGGCAATTTTAAAATTACTTGCCAGCCTTGTTTGCTTAATCTCTAAAACGGGAAATCAGGTAATATCTATCTGATGATGCTGTGGTAAATAAGAGATTTTGAAAGTGCCTAGCAACTTTTCCTCTTTTTTACAAGGTAGTCTGTGTGTATTTCCAGATCTCCTGCCTGTCATTGTAATTATGAACCCAAAACAATCGGGTCAGTACCCCATCTCATAATACTATTTAATTCAAGTCAGATAAAGTCATCTAGCCTGACCTGTATTAGACAGTCCAAGGGCTGCCCTCACCTAAAAGAGAACTTTTATGGGTATCACGAGGAGATATAGAAGGGATAGAATAACAGACAGTATCCATGGCCAGGAATGGTCCCTCACATGCTCCCACACTGTTTGTTTTGGTGATAATATGTCCTTCTCTCCGTAAGTACTGGTGTAATAACACACATGCAGGAGCAAGTTGGGGCACTTTGGCACATCAGGCTCCCGAAACAGACCTTGCATCACAGAGCGCTAAGATGTGTATGCACCAATGCTAATGCTGAACTGTTCTCAGGAAGACCTTGGTCCCAAGAGGCCTTAATCATAGCTCTGTGGGAAGATTGTTTAAGATTCTTGGTGTTGGAGAAGTTCCATCATCTCTTACAACCAATAGTCGCACAAAATATGCTACAGCGATCATCAGGATCCTTTCTGGATTACCACTTTCCATTTCTGGAAGACAAAAGTCTGATAGCAGGTTAGGGTCTTCTTCCAATATTCTCCGTCATGGGGATGTATAGTATCCAAGGCTAAGGAATCGTGTTTCATTGGTATTATTTGATGCCAGATTCAACAGATTTAGCGTGTGTGTGTGTGTGTGTGTGTATCTGTTTAATCCAACTATGATTATGAAGATTTCTTGCCCAAGTCTCTATTATTATCAAAATACAATAGCAAGTTGTAAGGACTGAGTTTTAAACCTTTCCTCCGTATGGTTGAAGATATCTGTGTCAAATTGCCAGCATTACAAAGAGTCGTCAAGCTGTTTTCAGCACGGCAGATAGAGCCTAATGTCTTTCTGCATTGTATATTTTAACGTATACAGTAGCAGAACATGCTCTGTGACATTACTAAATTTCAGGCATGATGATTCATGTCATTACAGGAGACCCTGTTTATAAGAGCAGTTTCCCTTCTTATAAGACCTGTGAAAATGTGAATAATCTGGACTAATGAGAACTTTTTTTTTTTAAAGAGGGGGAGGTAGAGGAAGAGAGAGAATCTTAAGCAGGCTTCATGCCCTGCACGGAGCCTGACCTGGGGCTCAGTCTCAACAACCCTGAGATCATGACCTGAGCCAAAATCAAGAGTCAGACGTTTAACTGACTGAGCCACCTTGGCTCCCTGAGAGCTAATTCTTAAGATAAATAAAACCGCTATTTTCCAAGGGAAGATTCTATAAAATATGCTTATAATTAAATAATAAAATATTGAGCTATGTGAGTATCAATACCAGAAAACACAACAGTCCTATGTAAATTGTTCACCGGATATTTTTACTTTCCAGTAGTTTATGACTAAAGACAAAATGTGAAAATAGCTTGGATATCCCTGATAAGGGTACTGAAGACATTGTTTTCTATTCATTTGTAGTATGAATAGCATTATTAAAATTGTTTATGCAAACATTTTTTTAAACCCACAGGTTTGAATAAAATAACACATAAAATTATAGAACAGATTCTCCAAGTGTCCGAGAGATACTAAGTTTTGAGACACATTTATAATCTCTACAAAGCCAAATAAGGGAATTTTAATATGACTTTAATGTCCTAAATTTATAATGCTATCCTAAAAATACTAGTCTTATATAAAGTTTGAGGATCCATTTTTATTATTCAAAGAAATTTCACTTGGCCTACCACACATACTCTTCAAAAGTGCTTCCTCACAGTGAGTAGAATTGGTGTTATCTATAGTTTATATTGTATGGCTCATGGCCGGAGGGCTACTGTAATCAAGGGTTGGAGCTCAACCCCTGATATACTTCCAGGCATCTGCGCTTTCCATTGGATTCTTCCTTGTTTTACAACTCTGCTGAAAACCTTGCTGACCAGAGGAAGAGTTTTGAAAACACTGGAGAGGAGAAATGCCCTTCCCTCAGCTGAGATCAAGGTCATGGAGTATTTTCCCCAGGAGCATAGGCCTGTGTTATAGAGAAGACTGAGTATATTTTGCAGTGATTACTCTTCCCTTCCCCCTACCAGAATTATTAATGCATTTTTCTGGGATTTTCCCTGTGAGGACCTGGTAAGGCTCCTGGAGCTAAATTCTATAGCCCCTCTCAGACTGTAGCCCCTACTCTCACCTTCAGCAGTTAATCAAAATTACCATCTAAGTGTCCCTACCAGTTTATGGTTCCAGCAGTTGCTGTTCCTGTCAGCTGTGAGTCTACATATGCACGTGTGTCTCCAGATTGTGGGGTGGCAGAGAGCCCTACAACCACAGTTCCTAATGGATCTAAGGACACTCAGTGATTCAGTTTACCCACCCACTAATTTTAAGATAGGAATGTTGACTTCTAAGATATTTACATTTTGATACTCTCTTCATTATTGTTCACTAGTCTTTCACTCCTTTCTTATGCCCTGATTCCATTGTGTTTTCATATCTCAGTTTTACATATTTCTGCATTTATACTACAGTTTAATATACTACAGCCACTAATATACTAGTTAATAACTACTTAAAGGGTGCAAGTAGCCAGTATGTCCCCCTCAGTGGCCAAGGAAGGTAAAGTTACCATGGTTATGCCATTCTTCTTGCCATTAAGCCATCATGTGTATATCTGAGAGTCACAGATGTTAAAAGAAAATTTCTAGAAAGTTGCCAATTCATAATCAGAACACAGTGTTCAAAATCAGGCGATGAAATCTAAACACATTATGAATAGCTAGAAATCAGAAGGGAGTGATTTGTGCAGAGGTTTAAAGACCTTGCAATGAAGGTGATCTTAAAGATACTACCTATGAAATGCTAGAACTGATTTCACAGGCCAATTAAGAATGATGAAGAATGGACAATATATAAATATATAAGACACCTTAAAGATTAAGAAGACTTGAAAACTCATGTGAGCAGAGCTTGACCATGGAATTTCAAAATGATAAGAGGTACTGTTTTCTTGTGTATATCTGGATCTATACAAAGAATATAATCTTTTAAATCATTATACGTAGTCAACTGCCCACTTTTCACACTTGTAAGAGGGAAATTTCTACGTACACTGAACTTTTTGGATTTATTTTATGCAGATTCTGTGTATTTATTATTATCTACCAAATAGTATATAGTTTTGTATATTCAGAGAAACCAAGCATTGTTTTTCATGAATAAGTAATAATGGAAAATTAGCTTCATTAATGTTTGTGTGTGTGTGTGTGTGTTTAATTTTGGATTTAGAATGTAAATGGTATACAAATAAAAGTAAGTTTTAAAATTCTGCCTTCACGTATATTACAGCTTGGGGGGATTCTCACTGGCTCATTAGTGGTGCTTATAAAACCAGAGCAATTGAAAAAAGGAAGGAACAGCTGTTGGGAAATGCAAGGAGGGAAATTAGAGCAGACATGCAGATTAAATATGGGCACTTTGAAAATAACTGTATTGACATCAAAGAGGTACAATTTAAACATTATTTAAAACTACCTTGCAAACCACTTTAAAACTCAAGATCCTGAGTCAACAATGAGTTTATGCATCAGCTTCTCCAAATGTAATTGAAACGTGGAGAATGTTGTATAAGTTATTCATTAAAAACTCTAGCCAGTTGCTGAGTAGGAAAGTAACTCCTCCTCTAGAGTCAGCACTTTACAAATCCTGGGAGGGTCACTAGGGCCATCAGTATTTTGCTTCACGACTGAAGAGTGTCTTGCATGAGGGGACACCTATCAAATTTAGCTGCTACCTTTAATTGTGGAAAAAAGGTAATATGGGGATGATAAAGATATTCGTTAAAAAAATTCAGAATTGGAATATTTAATTGCATGTTTTTCTCATAAGAGGAAGAGATTTAAATATTGTAATTGCATTCAAATTTGACAGTAAATAGATTTATCAACTTGACTGTCTTACTCTGTTTGAACTTCCTTTTTTAAAAAAATCAAAGTCCAACCCAAACTCCACATTTCTGGGACCCAGATTCTGCTGTTTCTGACTCTAAATTCTTCAAAGCTATCCCTCCTCTGAACTTATAGCATCTTCACTCTCCCCATGGCAGAGTGCAATGGCTTTAATATGTGACATGCAACCAAAAAAGCAATCAAGTTGACTTTTCTCTGTGACATTCGGACCAAAAAAAGTTCTGTTAATATAAGAGAAAATATATCACAATGTATTTTGACTGTGAATGAAACAGTAAGACTCATATAGTTTAAACAAATGTATGTCAGTAAAAGTGGAATATGGAAAACTTTCTTTGAACATAATTTACTTTCTACAAAATTTTGTTTGAGGATCCATTTCTATACATCTTTTCAGCAAGCCAAGCATTTTAGATTATTTCCATGCAGATGGAGAATCACTCATTTCTTCATTAATTGAGTTTCAAAATGTGAAAGGTGCTGAATCATCTAATTGAGAAACCAAAAACAGAAAGAAAAATCTTTCTTAATGCTTATATTATCCGTGTAGCAAGAAGTCCTGGTTTAATTTAAACGGTGCCTATTGTAAAAGCTTCTCTTCCCCTTTTTAAAAACAGGAAATCTATACTCCTCAAGAAAAAGACCATTCTACACATCCCTTACGTTAGTAGAAAATGAAGCACAATTATAGAAAAAGCAAGAAAATCAGGGAGATGATCTCCCAGCAAGATGTCTGGGAGAAATATCAGTACACCTTCCCTTTCTATGCTTAAAACATCCAATTCAGCTCCCCAAAGTTCGGTTTCCACTTTGGGTGTTGCATTCAAGCCTCATCTAGTAATAACTGTCCCTTCGCAGGGCATTATTGTCTTCCATTTCCTTCAGTGACTTGAAGAATAATATGTGATGAAGAAGAATTATTAAAAATTTTAGTTTCCATGACCAAATATCTCAAAGGCATTTTTGGTAAAGAAAGATTTTCTTAGATGCAGGGTGTAAAGCAGCAAAAGATGATATCTAAATAAGGTACCTGAAATTAGGTGGGGGGAATAGAAAGATTTCATAAGGTCTTACAGTACACACAAGATACAAAATCAGAGAGGCCAAAGATGCAAAAGATGTGTACCATCAGAAATGGTTACTGAAGCGCAGTTCTGGATTAGATGGATTAAGCACCCTCTATCATTTCTATCCATGCAAATATTTCCAATACATCAAGAAGCATTTTAGGACTCTGAAGTATAAGTGGTAGCAGAGAATTATAGAAGAATACCAGAAGTACCTTTGAGGTGGGAATTAGTTTACCACTTTTTTTTCTTGAGTATCCCTTGATCGGAAAGCAGCCTGAAACCTGGAAGTGGACACCAAGGTTATGAACAGAGATTCAGGAACCTTTCTCCCACCTTTTATTCCTATCTGTTCTCTCACACTCCCAACATTCAAGTAAATGTCAGGTAGGGGTGGCAGAAGCTATATTGAAAGCCCACAAAAACTCAAAGTCTGAGAATAGGGAGCTTTCTATACAAGCCACAATCCCACTCCAATCTGTTGCTTTTGCTGGGTTTGTTTTGTTTTCTGTGTCCTGCTATAGTTGTAAAAGGGAGCTCCAAGGAGCCAAAAAGTACCTGGGAGATCATACAAAGGAAAGAGTTCAAGAAAGTAGACTCATAAAGGATGAAATACTGGGCTCTTCCCAACTTTTGCATGCATGGATATAATCTTAATCATCATAACAAACACTTTGGTAACTGGCCACCACCAAGGACAAATCTGAAAAGCAATGCAATGGATTTGAAAAACGAACTAACATTGATACCACAACCCATAGAAAAGTGATTGGACCTGTGACTGGAAAGTAAATAGGTTCATTGCCTGTTTAAACAAACAAAACAAAACAAAAAGAAAAGTAAAAATCCTCCTTAGAATTTAGATAAAACCCAGAGTCCCATAGCATAGTAATGAAAGTGTCCAGAATATAACCCAAAATTATTCAGGAAAGGAAGAACCGGGAAATTTCAACTAAAATGGGAACAGACGATCAGCTAACACCAACAATAAAATGACACAGTTGTAATTTTCTAACAAAGTATTTATATAACTATCACATAGTGCATGCTTGCTTCAGCAGCACATATACTAAAATTGGAACAATAACTGTTACCTGTGTTCCAACAAGCAGTCATGAACACTTAAAAAATGTACAAGTTCAGAATATCAACAAAGAAATAATGTAAAAAAGAACAAAATGGGAATTTTAGGACCAAGAATAGAATAATAGATATGAGACCTGTGCTGATTGGGCTATGTGGCAAAATAAAGATGACAAAACATAGAGTGAACTTGAGAGTGTGCCAATAGGAATCATTCTTTCTGAACAATAAAGAGAATTTTTAAGAAATAAACACCTTCAGGGACCTACAAGACAAACATAAAAGTTCTAACATCAGAGTCTGAGGACAAAGGAGGAAGGGAGTGGTGATAAAAAAGTACGTGAAGAAATAATGGCTGAAAACTTCAAAACTTTAGCAGAAGACATAAATCTGTAAGTTCAGCCAAAAAGCCCAGAAAACCCCAAACATGTTAAACCCAAATAATCTCACACTAAGACACATCATAAACAAATTGCTAGAAATTAAAGCCAAAGAAAATATATTGAAAGCACCCAGAGAAAAATGACATTACCTGTGAGGAAAGACAAACTTGAATTTGTGGATTTCACTTCAGAAACTACAGAGGACAAGAGAAGTGGCACAACAATATTAAAGTGTTAAAAGAAAAGAGTTGTTAGCTTTAATTCTATATCTGGTAAAAACGTGTCAAAAATGAAGGTAAAATGCAGATATTCTCAAATAAAGAAAAACTATGAGAATCTGTTTTCAGCAGATCCGTTTTAAAAGAATTGCTAAAGAAAATTCTTCAGATAGAAATGATATCAGAAAGAAACTTGGAACATAAGAAATTACCTAGGATAAAGAGAAACAGTACATAATGATAAAAGTTTTAATTTACTAAGAAGACATAACAGCTCTAAATGTGCATACCCTGAACAACAAAACTTCAATTATACAAGGCAAAAATTGACAGAATCGAAATGAGAAATAGACATATCCACAATTATAAATCAAGGTTTTAACACTCTTTCTCAGTTATAAAAGTAGTAGACAGAAACCAATCAAGAATATAGAAGTTCAAAATAACACCGTGAGGCAAAGTCCTCAGTTCATATTGAAATTAAGTTAGAAATGAATAACTGATTGACAATGGAAACATTATGAGACATTTGGAAATTTAAACAAATTAACAAAAACTATACTTCAGCATAACCCATGGGTCAAAAAGGAAGTCTCAAATACTATTAGAATATATTTTGAACCTAATAAGAATGGAGACCAAAAAATCCTGTAAAAAAAAATTTGTGAGATGCAGATAAAACAATGATTAGAGGGAATTTATACCATTAAACATTTACATTAGAAAAAAGAAAGATTTCCTACCATAATTTAAGCTTCCAACTTAAGAAACTAGAAAAAGAAGAGAAAATAAACCTATGGTAATCAGAAAATATAAACAATGAAGATAAATAATGCAGAAATCAATGAAATTGAAAATTAAATTAGGAAAAAGTCAGTGACATCAAAATCAGGTTCTTTGGGAAGATAACTGAAAATGGTAAACCTCTGCTAAGACTAATAAGGAAAAATGAGAGGAGACAATATCAGAAATTGTGGTAGGAAGAAGTATGAAATGACTACCATTTATTTCTCCCCCCAAATATCAATGCTTTGTGTAATTCCTCACTTTGATTGTAGGGATAGCCTGTGATTATCATGTGACTTACTCCTCTGATTATATTCTGCTGTATAGCAGAAATGAATTTGTAGGTGTAAATAAATGTATTGCATTGTGCACTGGGTGTTATGCGCAACTAATGAAGCATCGAACTTTGCATCGGAATCCAGGGATGTACTGTATGGTGACCAACATAATATAATAAAAAAATCATTAAAAATAAAATAAATAAATAAATAAATAAATAAATAAATAAATAAATAAATAAAATAAATAAAAAATAATTAGGTAAAAAAACAAAAAAAACCCAATATGATTGTCTATATAGACTTTATCAAGGAATCTATAAAAAATATGCACATTATCAGTCTAGCAAGTTTGCAGCGTATGAGATCAGTAACAAAAAATAATTGTATTTCTATACAGTAACAATGTACAATTGGAAATTTAGATTTAGGGAACACCATTTAAAATAACTCCAAAAAAATTGAAATACTAACAAACCATGTACATGATGTTTCCTGAAGCATGAAAAATGCTGATGAAAAGAATAGAAGAAGACCAAAATAAATGGAGACATATACTATGTTCATGGATTGGAAGGCCCCATATAGTAAATATTTTAATATTCCTAAATTGATCTATACAGATTTAATGTAATGTCAGCTAAAGCCACAACAGGATTGTAGGTCAATATATATGTATAATCTGATAATAAAATTGATGTGTAAATAAAGAGCACCTAGAATAGATGAAACACTTTTGAGAAAGAAGAATTAACTTGGGGGAACGCCCTAAGTAATTTCAAGACCTACAAGAAAGCAATTGTAATCAATAAGTATAGTATTGGCAAAGGGATAAACACACAAATCATTTACACAGGATAGAATACTAGAATCCCACAAAAGTGGCCAGCTGTAGTTTTACAAAAGTATGAAAGCAATTCAATGGAGAATGAATGTTCTTTTTAGCATTTGATGTTAGAACAATTAATTAGACATCCATTTTGAAGGAAATAAAGGTGACTCATGCTAACTCACTCCAACAGAATGATCAACATCCATGTGAAACATAAACCTATAAAACCTTTAGAAGAAAACACAGGTAAAACCTTTGTGAACTGAGGTTACACAAGAAATTTTTAGACACCAAAAGTACGATCAATAAAACCAGAAAATAATGGCAAATTGGATCTCATTTTAAAAAGAATGTGAAATACCCTGTTAAGAGGATGAAAATACAGACTAGGGAAGTATTTGCAAATCACATACCCAGTAAAGGACTTGCATTTGTAATATATAAAAAACTCTGAAATTCTGACCAAACTCTTCTCTGAACATCTGTGTGAACATTTTTTGCATGAACAAGTTCATTAACAAGTTTTATTTCTCTAGTATAAATATGCCAGAATAGAATTCCTAGGTAATATGGTTAAGTGTTTGTTTAACTTTATAAAAAATTGCTTGCTCATAAAACTGGAAAATCCAAATATCCTATGGATGAACAGAGAAACAAATGTAGTATATCCATACAATGTAATATGACTCAAGAATTAAAATCAAGAAATTATTCACACATGAAACAACTTAGATAAACTTCAGAGACATTATCCTGAATAAAAAAAGCCCAAATGCAAAGGTTGCATATTCTGTGATTCCCTTTACATGTCATTTTGAAAAAGACAAAATGATAGTGATAAAGAATAGATCAGTTTTCTAAGCGTTAGGGATTGAATTAGTATGTGACTGTAAAGAGATAACATCAAGGATTTTGATGTTGGCGTTATTGTTCTGAATATTGGTTGTGGTAGTGTTTACAGATTCTAAAAATGTGTTAAAATTCTAAAGCTCCACAACAAAAACTAGGTATTTAGTTAAACAAATAAAACTTTTAAAAATAAAAATATAAAAGAAAAGATTGCTGAATTAAGATTTAAAGGAAGAAATTGTTTGCTTCCTGCTTCATATTCAACCTGATGAGTATGTAGAAACATGACCAGATAGAGATTTTCGTGTGACTCTTAATAATATTGGAACATTGGACACAAGATTAACAAATACATTTAAAATATCAGTTTCATGAAGTGCCTGGGTGGCTCAGTTGGCTAAGATCTTGCCTTTGATTTAGGTCATGACCCCTGGTTCCTGGGATCAAGCCCCATGCCTGATTTCCTGCTCAGTGGGGACCCTACTGCTTCCTCTGCCCCTACCCGCCCACTCAGCCTCCCTCCCTCTCTCTCTCTCTCAAATAAATAAATAAAATCTTTTTAAAAATATCAGTTCATAATCGTTTTTCAAAAATAATTTCACCAAAAACATGTTTTGGGTTTTTTGTTTGTTTCAGGTGAAAAGTTTTAAGCAAATAAAAGTACATAATTTGACTTTATCATTTCTTCCTATAATATAAAAAGTAGTCAATAAATACAATTCAATAAATACAATATAGATGTCTATCATTATGCTACATACAGGCTTTGGAGGAAGCATGTTTGGATTAGGGTATTGAGAAAGCAACATAGCAATGTAAGGGAAAATAAAATATGAATGGCTCTTTTACGTAATTTGTATATTTAACAAGAAAAAGAATACTTAAGCTCGTGAAACAATTAATGACAAATAGCTCTTATTTCTAAAGAGTTTTCCATCTCGTTTTTTACCATCAAATTCTACCTATCTTCTATCGATTCATGCTGCTATTATTTTAATTCAAGTAGTTATTGCCCTGAACTGTTCCGATAATCTCATGGACCCTGTGTCTCAATTATGTTTGTCTCATAATGCTGTGAGAATTATGTTTCTACCATCTGTATCTATATATCTATCTCTGTCTATAAATAGATATATGTTTGTCTTTAAATAGATAGAAATAGGTATATGTTTGTTTATATAACAAACCATTGTTCAACATCTGAAATGTTTGGGGAGAAAATTTTACATATATATATAAATAAAATATATAGTTATAGTTTAGATATAGTTATATTTCTATATTATATAGAGATATATAGAGAGAGATTTTGAAAAATAGTAACAATTATCTGAATAAATCAACAGGTGTCTATATTAACAACATATCCAAACTGAAATCACATTTAGGAAAAAAAACACCCTTGTATTTTTTTCTAAGGAAATAAAAAGGAAGGAAGGAAGGAAGGAAGGAAGGAAGGAAGGAAGGAAGGAAGGAAGGAAGGAAGGAAGGGAGAAAAAGAGGGACAGAGAAAAGTAGTTGCATGTACAAGATCAGTATCATGCATCATTTTAGAATACTGCTCTCTGAAGAAAGTAAAATGCAAGACACATGCAATTTTAAATTTTCTTGTATTTACATTAAAAAAGTTAAAAGTAATATAAAGAAATTAATAATAAACCTGTATCTTACATGTTGTTATTTCATATTAAATGTAAAATAGATATCTATTTTAATAATGAGTTTTAATTCCAATATATCTAAAATATTATAGCAACATGTAATCAACGTAAAATTATTTGTGAGATATTTTACATTATTTTCTTAGTACAAAATCTTTTAGTACCATGATTTGGGGGTGCCTGGTTGGCTCAATCAGTGGAACATGTGACTCTTGATCTCAGGTTTATGAGTTCAAGCCCCATGTTCATTGGGTGTGGAGATTACTTAAAAATAAAATCTTAAAAGAAAAAATAGAATGCATGATCTTTATTTAGATTTAATAAAATTGGGTTAGAAAGTAGATTTGCATACTCAAGTTCTTCCAGACTTGCTCAAACACTCCCAGTAATTGAATTAAGTAACAATTTAAAGTCCCAATTTATACATTTATATCTAATTTTAAGTAAGTAAAATTAAAAATTCAGTTCTTAGGTCACACTAGCCACATTTTTTTTTAAAGATTTTATTTATTTATTCGACAGAGATAGAGACAGCCAGTGAGAGAGGGAACACAAGCAGGGGGAGTGGGAGAGGAAGAAGCAGGCTCATAGCAGAGGAGCCTAATGTGCGGCTCGATCGCGCAACGCCGGGATCACGCCCTGAGCCGAAGGCAGATGCTTAACCGCTGTGCCACCCAGGCGCCCCCACACTAGCCACATTTTAAGTGTTCATTAGTCATATGTAACTAGTGGCTTCCATTTTGGACAATGCAGTTCTAGTATGTAAATTTAAATTATTTAAGTAAACAGACGTTTTTAGTAGGTTATTTTCCTCTTGGAAATGCCTTGCACCTTCTAAGTTTTACAATGAAAACTTTTTGACTACTGATGTTTACTCCTTGAAATATTAAGTGTGCCCTGACTTTAAAGAAAAACAAGAAAAATGGCCAATGTTTATAATTTTATTTTTTATGATAATACTTTGACAAAACTTCTTTTATGCTGGTATTATTTTTAATTTTATTTATTTGAGAGAGAGGGAAAGAGGGCATGCATGAGAAGGGGGAGGGACAAAGGGAGAGGGAGAGGGACAAGCAGACCCCTTGCTAAGCTCAGAGCCTGACATGGGCCTTGATCTCAGGACCCCGAGATCATGACCTGAGCCGAAGTCAGATGCCCAAATGACTGAGCCACCCAGTGGCCTTTTATGCTGGTATTTGAGAGTAGCAATCAATCTGGTGTATTAATTATGTTTGCCCTGTTTCTCTATTTCATCCAGAGAATTCTCACTTTTGATACATTTACTTTACTGGGTT
Source organism: Ailuropoda melanoleuca (assembly GCF_002007445.2). Lineage (NCBI taxonomy): Eukaryota > Metazoa > Chordata > Mammalia > Carnivora > Ursidae > Ailuropoda > Ailuropoda melanoleuca. Next base: position 103,656,362 of record NC_048221.1, read on the forward strand.
ACAGAATAAAGTGATATAGTTATTTGCAATTTGTTATAATTTGAATTGTTAAAATTCTCTTTTCTCTATATTGAAATGGTGTAATTGCATAGTGTAGAATCAGTAGACTAGTTTCATTTTCCACAAAGAACAGATGTCATGGCAAAATCCTCACCACTTTTGAGCAGCCCTAGGCATTATGAAAAGAAGTTACTGTCTGCAAAAGGCAGCTTCATGGATAAACAGAAAAGTGGGCAATTTTTTTAATTCAGGTACTCTTACTTAACATTTTGGTGTCTAATTCCACACTATAATACCCCAAATACCTTCTTTATTCCCTGTTATGTCCTTCAAGACTCCAAGAGCAACTTCCCTATTAATGCATATCATTATAATTCTCTGAAATGGAGAGTTTAAGAATACAGTTTATGGGAAATTCCTAATGAATAAGGATTTCAAATTTTGACAAATATTCATGCATTTCATAATGTGCATAAATACATCTATCACCTTATGAGGATATAATTTATGGTCATCTGTTGGCAAATACTTTGGGAGTTCATCAAATTTGATCGAGTTTAAAGAAAACTTGTCATGTGTTTTCATAGAATCACATAGAGACATTCCATTTTCATTTGTCTATAGATTTCTTTATATCACCCTGTTCAAAATATACTATATCTCAGCTGTTTGGTTGGACAAAGTAACCTTTTCTTGGTCACCACAACTTGAAGCTGGGATAGTTTGGAGACAGGACTACTATAGCTATCTCGTGAACACAAGATAAAAAATTAAATAAATGAAAATGGAGCTAAGAAATAAAAGGGGTGAGAAAATCATAAAATAAGAAAATCATAAAATAAGAAAGTCCACATATGAATGTTTGAACCTCAGAATAAAATGAAGCCTGAATTCAGACACTCCTCGGATTTTTTTAGAGTATATCAACCATGTTTTTGCCTGCAAGATAGTTTTGCTGGGTTTTCTGTCATTTACCATTAAAGGGTAATAAGTAATGCAACTTGCTTCTTACTGGTTTCTCCCTACGCAAATACCATAATTTATTTTTCTTCAGTGTCTTCTTTCTATTCTGTAAAGAAAGTAAATGGATGAATAAAGTCATAACTTTCAAAAATACAAAAGACAGGATTGATGAAGTTTAGCACTCATTAAAAATTATTAGCTTCTCTTGCAAATGGTTTTGTAGAGGAAGTCTTAAGCCTTAAAAATAACATTCAAAATGGTTTCTTCAACTAAGATTTGAGGCTTTCACATGGCTATGGGTAAGAATCTGTTAGAATTCACTACAGATTTACCAGCAGTCCAGTTAGCACTGTTTTATGCCCTCTTCTGACATAAAAAGAGGCTAGTAAAATAGAAGATGATTAAGAACATTTTATAAAATATTTTACCAACTTTCTTTATATGCCAATTGATTAATAAGGGGAAATTGGATTCTCTTGAATTTATGGTTTTTATCCTTATTGAAATGAGATATTTTTTCCAACTCAATTCTTAAGCAGAATATCAACTTTTAGGGGCACCTGGGTGGCTCAGTCGTTAAGCGTCTGCCTTTGGCTCAGTGCGTGATCCCAGGATCCTGGGATCGAGCCCCGCATCAGGCTCCCTGCTTTGCTGGAAGCCTGCTTCTTCCTCTCCCACTCCCCCTGCTTGTGTTCCCTCTCTTGCTGGCTGTCTCTCTCTCTGTCAAATAAATAAATAAAATCTTAAAAAAGAAAAAAAAAAGAATATCAACTTTTATTTTTTTTAAGTGACCATATTTTTTAAATTAAAGTACCATGGCCTCAATATGTTTAACAAATTTCTTTTAACTCTGTTTCTTTCTTGGTAATGGCTTAAAACCATCTGAATTAGTATATGTAACACATATTTCTGATTAATATATAGATTAATTTACAAACTTATAGAATCTCATTGTATATGTTATTCAGTTTCTTCAAAGCAAGAAAGTGAGAGAAATTAGCTAAAATAATTTTTCTGTCTCATTTAGAAATCTCATTTAGAAATTTTCACTCAGCTATCTCTTTTCTCAATTTTTTCCTTTCTTTTCCCTAGTTTTCTTAAGAATGGGAGTAATTAGAGGATTCGATGTCGTAGAATACAAAATATATCTTTGCAGAAAATATCAAGAAATGATATTTATTGTATACCCAATTACCAACAAAGGTAGTGCTTCACTTATTTTCCTACTATTCTATTAATCCACATACCACTTAGTTGTACATTTTTCTTGAGGAACCGTTTCTCTGAACAGTGTTACCAAATGTTAAATTCTGTTGTATATATCTCAAACCTTCCCTACTGGTTAACACTTATTTTATATCAAGAAGAAATCAATTCAGCGATATCCTGATACAGAAACATAATAATTGATTAATAATACACAATGAAATCACTCTATGTTCATGATGAGAAAGAGGAGTGTGAGAGAGAGACTGGGATTTGAAAGCATTTATTTCTTCTTAACTCTACACTTCCACTGTAAATCAGACAGGGTGTTCTGATCATCCGTCAATCATGTACCTCAGCTGATGGAACGTATATTATTTGGATCATTGACAACTGCTATGCTGGGGAGAAAGACCTCTAGGATATCAAGTGTGTAGTTAAGTCACTTCGATATAGAACATATTAGCCACAATAGTGACACTTGGCCCTTTGTACCTACAAGGAGGTGGAAAATAGTTTCTGAGTACCACAAATGAGCACTTTACCATTTCAGGTACATTTATAGGTAGTGATAACCTAAAATGAAAGGTTAAACTTAAAATTGGTTGAGATAACTTTTCTAGCAACTTATGTGGTTTTTTCCTATTAAATTTGAAATTTTAATGTTTAATATTTTGAATATTGTAGTGTTGTAGCACAATATTGTAGTTCAATTGTTTCCCCATAGCCTACTGAACTGAAATTATGTATTCCTGCTCTCACTTCAAGGACCATAAGTTGTGAAAAAATAAAGAAAAATCAAATGCAGTGCCACTAAACTTAGATAAAATGGGCCCTGTATTTTACTTAGAAAGATCTGTATGTCATAAACAAAAGAAAGACATCAACTTGTTAAAAGACAGGTGGAGCCTATCCCCTGGATCTGGCCCTCAGTATTGGGAGGGTGTGATTTGTGTCTTTCAGAGCCCACGCTCATGAGCAACATCCCCAGGCTCCAGAGAATGCTTTTCCACTGGAGCTCTCTGTCCTCTGATGGCAGCAGGGGGTGACTGGTACCAATATGTCTGGGATGACACCACTTCCAACTACAACTAAGATTTGAGTGGTTAAGGTTTTTGGAAGGGGCAAAGACAAATTAGTTTTTTTTCTGTTTTAATTGGTGGTCCTGGAATTACTCCTAATTTAGTTCAGTATTTACAGCAGGTATACCTACAGCATGAGGAACATTTTGTAGTGTTAAACAGTCACTGATCTTAAATTTGTATATATGCATGTGTGGGCATAACATGCATGGAGCCTAATACCTTTTCTTTGTATTGTTGTATGGAGCTGTATATTACTTTGAGGATAGTGAAATTGTGATGTGACAGTTATTTGTATGATGAAGTTAAATTATTTGTAGTATTTACTGACTCCTTTCTAGTGTTTGAAGAGAATATATAAAGTACATTATTTTTATATCTAAAGATTGATTATTTCCCTGAGAGAGAAGTTTATTGACAGTAATTCAGAAAATCTTATTTGCCATTGTTTTCAATAAAATAAATTATGTAAAATATTGGCTATAACAATAAAACTTGTACTTTTGCCAAAATTAATACAACAAAAATAATTTATATGGAATAAGCATATACTAATTTCTGATACATATTAATTTATTTGATTACTTATCCAAACATTACCAGTGTTCAGCCAAAGCACACAGATATGCTCAAAACTAATTAAATTCATTGCCTTAGAGACTGTGATTTTTTAGTCATAAAACTAAAACTTTGCATATATCTTTCGATTGTGTCAATGTGAAAATAATTTTAAACTAAAAAGATAAAATACAGTAGATTTAATAGTTTATTGGTTAGATTCATGTCTAAATATTTAGACATTTGGTCTGAATTTAGATCCGTGTCTTCATTCGTACACCTGCCAAGGCTCCACGAAATTTAGTGATGACCTGAAGGAAATGTAATGTAAGACCTATCTGATATACTGTCTTTTGAGCTCCTTTGACATCAAGGATTTTTGCCTTACTTAGATTTTATCCCTTTCATCCCTCTCATAATGCTTTGCACTCTGTAATAATAACTAAATTAATTGTTGTTAAATAACAAACTAGTGTTACTGTTAGCTTGTTGAAAGATGATTTTTAATTATCCTAATATTGATGCTGTGGTGAGACTTTATTTCTAACTAAATTGTGAATTTCTCAGAGATGAGGTGGTATGCTTTCAGTTTGCTGAGCAGATTTATTCATCTGCCAATTGAAGGATATTTGGGTTGTTCCCAATTTTGAGTGATTACGAATAGAGTTTTCCTGGGTTGAATAGTGTCTTCCAAAAATTTATGTTCACTCAGAACTGATAAAGGTGACCTTATTTGGAAATAGGGTCTCTGGAAATATGAGCAAGTTAAATGAGGTCATTCTATGTATAGTAAATTCTAAATTCTGTGACTGGTGTCCTTGTCAGGAAAGGGAGATTTGGATATACAGGGACACAAAGGACATTGCGGGAGGGAAAAGTCCATTTGAAAATGAAGGTAAGGGCGCCTGGGTGGCCCATTTGGTTAAGCGTCTGTCTTTGGCTCAGGTCATGATCCTGTCCCTCATTGGGCTCCCTGCTCAGTAGGGAGTCTGCTTCTCCCTCTCCCTCTGCCACTCCCCCTGCTCCTGGAGCTCTCTCTTTCTCTCTCTCTCTCTCTCTCTCTCTGTCAAATAAATAAATAAAATCTAAAAAAGAAAAAAGAAAATGAAGGTAAAATTTGGAGTGATGCAGCTACAAGCCAGGGAAGCCAAGAATTGTTGGCAACCACCCGAAACTAGGATGAAGCAAGGAAGGATTGGATTTTTTCCTAGATCCCAGAGGAGAACTTTTAGCCTCCCGAACTTTGAGATAACAAATTTTAACTGCTTTAAGCTACCCAGTTTATAGTAATTTGTTAGAGCAGACCTATGAATCTAATACAGTCCTGCTATATAGGTCATACGATTATTTGTTTAGCTTTGCAAGAAATTGTCAGATTGTTTCTTACTTAGCCTTCCCACCAGAAATAGATGAAAGTTCTGTTTATTCTGTATCCCATCCAGCACTTAGTATTGTCAGTCTTTTAATTTTGGCAGTCTCTGTAGGTATGCAATAGCAATATAACTGTGGTTTCAAATTTTGCATTCCTTGGTGACTAAATGATGTTATTTTTAATGTGGTTATGTGTTATCTAGATCTCTGATTTAGGTCTTTTAGTATGGTTTACCTTTTTCCCACTTCCAAAATTGTGCTTCTTGTCTCTTTTCTCTTTCACTTAGTTGAATTTATGTAAATTTAAAATTTTATTTTCATATCATGATAGTGGAGTTTCAGGAGGGATCAGATGTTAATACATGCATTCAACCTGCCATTTTTCCCAGAACTTCCGATCTGGTTCTTACTCAAAAATTACTTACAAGTATGAAGGTGGAAATAAATGAGATGGTGTCATAAAATATAAAATATACAAATTAACAAAATTGTATTGTCTGTGAAATTAACTTTCTATTTTTATAACAGTATAGACATTGTATATATTGATTGCGAATCCATGGGCAGTAAGACATAAGCTTAAAGTACATGTATAATAATGCATAAAGTTTCATATCCTGACTCCTGATAGATTTCAACATTCTCAGTTAGGACTCCTAAAACACTTAACCTCTGTGATGATTTTTAAAACACCTCCAAAATTTTTGTATATTATTCCTCCTTTCAAGAGATGAGACTAGACTTCTCTTCCCTTGGGTGTGGGCTGGCCACAGTGACTTGCTACTAATGAAAATAATGAAAGAGAAGTGATAGCATGTGAGTGTCTTTTAGGTTTCTTTTTAGCTAGATGAAAGGCACTGTGATTCAGCTCTCAAGATTTTGTTTCACTGTCTATTATATTTGACTTATCCAGTGTTTTGGCACATCCAAGAGACATAAGGAGAAAACGAAGAACATGAAACACCAAATAAAATAAAGCTGTTTTCTGTTTCCTCTATTTCATTTCCCCTTATCCTGTCCAACTTACTCTGGAGTTTTTTGTTTTGTTTTTTGTTTTTTGTTTTTGTTTTTGTTTTTGTTTTGAATCTTATCTTGAGTTCTTTACCACTGAATTATAGTAACCACGATAATAGAGTGCTCTGTTCTGGCATTCAACATGTAAAAGAGAAAATAGAGAATTCATATCATTTTTTTCTCTCTCAGGAAAGTCTTGTAGGAACTGAAACCAACATATTTTCCTGTATTCACGTTAAAGAATTCTGGGACTACACATCCTTTCTTTTCCCTATATTAAACAATAGTGAGGATAAGAAAAAATATGATAGATGCTTGCTATAGTTAAATAAGGTCAGTACAGCTCCTGGAGGATGAGACTATGAGGTGTCTGAACAACTGCATGTCAGGGTGACCTCCTGATCATTCACCTGGCTTCAAGATACCAGCGTCTCTTGGCTCACAATCCAAAGTTATTATATTATAAATTCTGCTTATTCCCAATTAAAGCCCTAATAATATCTTCTCCTGATTTTCTCCTTCTAAGAAGGACACTACTAGTAAAGAAGAACAATTCTTTCTTCTTTGTTGCAGTTAGGTTTGCTTCATCAGTAGTTTTCCTGCTTATCTTTTGAGGATCAAACTTGTTGTTAAGGTTATTGTCCTTCTAGGAATAGGAGTTTAAAATATAGTAGTACAATGTGACAAAGCTAAGTGATGATTTGCTTCTACCTTGTATCTGTCCTTCCAATGAAGTTATATATCCTGTATCTTTAATAAGTTGAGAAACATGATGGAGGAAAGAAAGAATATAAAAATACAACTGTAAGTCATCTAAAAAAATGTTACATTGGAATCATCTTAGTTTATCCCTAAATCCAATGATTTTGATTTCTAAGGGTTCAGGCATTTTATTTTCCTATGAAATACTTTATACAAATGTATGTAGTGAGTAACACTTGAAACAACAGTAACACTTGAAATAACAGTAACAATAACAATAATAATAACACTTGAAAGAAAAATAATCAGCCATTTCTACATGGAATGGGCATTCTTTAGCCCTTCTTCATGTATATATCTATGCAAATTAACTTCAGATTCTCTACTGAGAGCTTATTCCGACAATTTTGGTAGTGGTAAGTAGAATAGGATGGCACTAAGTAATGTGAATAACAGAAAGAGAGGAATTACTTATAAGCAAGTACGGTATCAAAACCAGGATAGCACAGTGATACAATATGTGTGTGAAGTTCTGTATCATCTTATCATATGTGTGGATTTGTATAAGCACCACCACAATCAAGATGCAAAGCAATGTCATCACCACAAAGATTCCCCTCATATGGTTTCTTTAAGGTCACACACACTCACCCCCCACTACCATCCTAATCCTTGACAACTACTAATCTGTTCTCCATATATATAGTTTTGTCACTTATGTAAGTGGAATCATACAATATGTGAGCTTTTGAGATTGGATTCCTTTATTCAGCACAGTGCCCTTGAGGTTCATCCCAAGTTGCTGTGCTCATTAATTAATTAATTTGAAAGAGAACCAGAGAGATAGCATGAGCAGAGAAGGGGAGAAACAGACTCCCCACTAAATGAGGAGCCCAATGTGGGGCTCCATCCCAGGACCCCGAAATCATGACCTGAGCCAAAGGCGCCCCAACATCATATTTTGAAAGAAATCCATGTAATTGTTACTTATCCAGAAACACACATTTCCATATAAATAACTGGCAATCAACCCAAATAATAAAGCAAAGTCTGATAAGACAGCAAAAATTATGATTAATTTCTATGTCCTTGCTCTAATTTATGAACCATCTTATCAACCCTTACACCTCTTTGAAATACAACTTAGACATTTAAATCAAAATTTAAAGTTGATTACAATCTAAAGTTTGGCAGATAACATTTCTAAAAGAAAAACTCCTATCGTGTGGTTCCTGAGTTTATTGTTGTCTCCGCTTTCATATTCTTCCCTTAATGGCAGTGTAGTCCTAACATACTGTGTAGTTTTATAGTCTAATAATAACATTTATGAGGCATCTAAAGGGCTGTAGTCATCGTAGAACATAATGGTTAGGAGCCAGGTCTCCTCAGTTCAGAACTTGTCTCTGTCACTTACTAGCAGAGTGAATTAGGGCAAGTTATTTTGGCTTTTACAATTTATAATTTCCTCATCTGTAAAATAACAAAGTGGTAGTGCATAGCTCCTTGAGTTTGGGGGAGTGTAAGTATACATTGAGATAGCACATGTGAAGTGTTCAAAACAGTGTCTAGCACATAGCAGAATACTCAATTTCAGCTGTTCTTATTTTCAATGAGCACTTAGAATTTTTAAACATAATATCATTTACATTAGCACCTGGGGAAAAAAGTAACACTTAGGTACTTAGGTATACATCTAACAAAATCTATACAAAATCTACAAAAGGAAAAACTACAAAATCCCTATGAAAGAAAGCTAAGAATAGCTGGATAAATAGGGAGGTATTCTATGTTCATGGATAAGATGACTTGATATTGTCAAGATGTCAGTTTTTCCCAATTAAACCTATATATTTAACACAATTCAAACAAAAATCCCAGCAAGTAATTTTTTGGATATTAACAAAGTGATTCTAAAAATTTTATGAGAGGCAAAAGATCCAGAATCACCAACACAATATTGATGAAGAAGAATAAACTTGGAGGACAGCTGTTACCTGACTTCAAAATTTGCTATAAAGCTACAGTAATCAAGACAGTGGTATTGACAAAGAATAAATTAAAAAGTTAATAATAAAGTATAATAAAAAATAATAGAAGAGTAAGTATATTAAAGTAACAGAATAAAGAGCTTAGAAATAGACCACACAAATAGAGTCAATTGGCTTTTGACAAAGGAGCAAAGGGAATACAATGGAGAAAATGATAGTCTTTTCAACAAACAGCACTGGAACACAAGAAATCTACATAAAAAAGAAGAAAAAAATCAGAAGTGAAAGTTAAAACAATTCTAGACACAGACTTTACATGCTTCACAAAAATTAACTCCAAAGCATCACAGACCTAAATGTAGAATCCAAAACTATAATATTTCTGAAAGATAATATCTCAGTGAACATGGAATTGCTGGTGACTTTTTAAGTACAGCACCAAAAGCATTATCCATGAAAGAAATAATTGATAGCCTGGATTTCATTAAAATTAAAAATTACTGCTCTGTAAAAGCACTATCAAGAGAACGAGAAGCCATAGACCAGGATAAAATAGTTGTTAAGAGAACATCTGATAAAGGATTGTTACCCAGAACATACAAGGAGCTCTTAAAACTCAAGAATAAGTATATAGACAACCTGATTAAAATGAAAAACCCAATTAAAAATGTGCCAAAGATCTCAACAAAATCTTGCCAAGGAAGATACATGGATCACAAATAAGCATATTAAAAGATGTTACACATCAATGTCATTAGGGAATTACAAATCAAAACAACAATGAGATACCACTACAGCTGAATTATCAAAGTTCAAACACTGACAACTCCAAATGCTAGCGAGAATGCAAAACAAATTGAACTCTCATTTATTGTTGACAGGAATGCAGAATGTTACAGCCACTTTGGAGGACAGTGTGGCAGTTTCTTGCAAAACTAAACACATTCTTTTTTTTTCTTTTTTTTTGAGATTTTATTTATTTGACAGAGAGAGAGACAGCAAGAGAGGGAACACAAGCAGAGGGAATGAACGGGAGAGAGAGAAGCAGGCTCCCCACTGAACAGGGAGCCCGACAAGGCTAAATGCATTCTTACCGTATAATCTAGAGTTGTGCTTCTTGGTATTAACCCAAAGGATTTGAAAACTTATGTAGACACCAAAAACTGCACATGCATATTTATAGCAGCTTTATTTATACTTGCCAAAACTTAGAAGCAACCAAAATGCCCTTCAGTTAGTGAATGGATAAGTAAACTGTTGTATATCCAGACAATGGAATATTATTCAGCACTAAAAAGAAATGAGCCACCAAGCTATGAATAAACATAATGGAGCCTTAAATGCATATTAACAAATGAAAGAAGCCAATCTGAAAAGACCAGATACTGTATGATTCCAACCGTATAATATCCTGGAAAAGGCAGGAAGTATGGAGACGGTAAAACAATTCACAGTTGGCTAGGCTTGAGGGGTGGGGAGAAATAAATAGGTGGAGCACTGAGGATTTTTAGGGCAGTGAAACTATTGTGTATGAAGCTATAACAATGGATACATTTGTCAATACCTATGGAATGTACAACACCAAAAATGAGTCCTAATGTAAACCATGGACTTTGTGTGATGATGATGCATGAATGTACGTTCATGCATTGCAAATAATGTGCCATTCTGGTGGGGGGTGTTGATAGTGGGGAAGGTTTTGTGGGGACAGAAGATAAATGGGAACTATCTCCACTTTTCATTCAATTTTTCTGCGACCCTAAAACTTCTCTTGAAAATGAAGTCTATTAAAGAAATAGACTATATATATATATAATCTATATAATATATATATTAATATATAATATATATTAATATATATAATAAACTATATATATGTATGTATAGTTTATATATATACTATACATATATATATATATAGTGTGTGTGTGTATATATATATATATATATAGCCAATATATAGGGGTGCATGGGTGGCTGTTAGTTGAGTGTCTGCCTTCGGCTTCAGTCATGATCCCAGAGTCCTGGGATCAAGCCCCGCATTGAGATTCCTGCCCAGCAGGGAGCCTGCTTCTCCCTCTCCCTGCTCCCCATGTTCTCTCTTGCTCTCTCTCTCTCAAATAAATAAATAAAATCTTTAAAGAAAAAAAACCCATAAAACAGTATATATAATGATATATAGACAGATAGCTCTCTACCAAGAGATATATCTCACATTACAATATATTTACACAGTTCCTGACAAAAGCCTAATATAGAATCACTATTCTAATTCTTGTGTTTCTGTCTTCCAACCCTCGCAATCTCACATATGTATAATACCCATCTTTGCTCAGTCTCTTCAAGTGAGAAGCTATGGTAAACTTTTTTTGGTACTTTTTCATCTTATAATCATAAATGATATTGTTCTATATTGCTAGCTATACTTCACTGAGTGTTGGTGGTACAGGTAGCATGTGTTGTCATTCCACAGTTTCATTTCAAGAATCTCTGCTCTAATCCCTTCAAGTCCAAATATATTGTTTCATTACATTTAGTTGTTCTTGTTTTTCTGAGAAAGAACTTTTATTTTTCATTTTATTTATTTATTTTTTTAAAGAGAGAGAGTGCAAGTGGAGGGGGGAGGAGCAGGGGAAGAGGGAGAGAGAGAGAATCTTAAGCGGGCTCTATACTTAGCGTGAAGACTGACTTGGGGCTTGATCTTACAACCCTGAAATCATGATCTGAGCCAAAATCAAGAGTTGGACACTTGACCTACTAAGCCACGCAGGCACCCCTGAGAGAGAACTTTTGAATGTTTATATGGGTAAAAACCCTGATTTAAGTAGAAATTAAAGTAATACAGTGAATGTAATGTTACATGATTTGGGGGAGAAATATCCCTTATGTAATGTAAACCAACACTTATTTTTTAAAGCATAGCATTCTTTTTAGAAATCATAATCTTATATCTTTCATTATTTTTCTATCTTGTAAAATTATTTTTTATTTACATACAGTAAAATACATTCCTTTTGATAAGACTATGAGTTTTTAAAAATGTATGAAGTTGGG
>NC_048221.1:103668388-103691445 GCF_002007445.2 Ailuropoda melanoleuca
AAAAATGTATGAAGTTGGGTGACTACCACAATTAAAATTCAGAGCAGTTCCCTCAGCTCCCAAATTTTCCATCATGATGTCCTCTTGTAATCATACTGTCCCCACAAGGTAAACTCTTAAAGAAAACTGATGTCTTCTCCATTCATACAGTCTTTAAAAAAAAAATGGAATCCTATAATATAGAAAGCTTTTTCACTCTGGCTTCTTTTTCTCACATTACTGCTTTGGGATCCATCCATGGTGTTGCTTCAATGAATGCTTGGTTCTTATTGGTGAGTAGCATTTCAGTGCATAGATGCACCATAATTTTCTTCTCTATTATGTCCTGAAGGATCATTTTTTTGTTCCCTTTTATGTGTTTGCAGATTAGTTTCTATGAGCATTTGTATACAGATTTTTATATAAACCTTTTCATCTCTCTGTATCATTTTAGTAAAAATGAGTTTCTTGTAAACTACATATAGCTTTGTCTTGCTTTCTTTTTAATCTGATCATGAATTCTCTTTTAATTGGTGTGCTTAGACAAATGACACCGAATGTAGTTAATTTTGACTTAAATCTGCCATTTATTATTTTCTTATTTGACTCATCTGATTTTTGTTCCCCTATTTTCAATTTTAATTTCCTACTTTCATTTGGATTATTGAAACATATCTTAGTATTCTATTCTCATTTAACTATTGGATTTTTTTTTTTTTGCTGTATCCCAATATATTATCTCTTTCATGGTTATTCTGACTTTTCTCATTCTATTTAAAGTAAATATTTTACCAGTTCAAGTAAAATATTGAAACATTACACTGATAACAGATTTGACTCCCCTTTATATTTTTTCATTTTATGTATTTTTTAGTTAAATTCCAGTATAGTTAACATATAGTGTTATATTAGTTTCAGGTGTCAAATTCCCCTTTACATTTTAGTTATCTTATGAATTATACATATATGTATATATATATACATGCACATATATATATACACACACAAGGCTTATACATATATATACACCCATATGCTTGCACACATGTTTTTAAAAATAACTTTATAACTTTGATGGAGAAAATTAGTCTGTTCTACCTAAGTAGATATTTAGTTTTTACTTCTCTGCTGAGAACTTCTATTTTTCCTTTTATTTCAAGCATATTTACTTTTATCTCATGGAGAATGGTAACAGTAACTGTTTTAAAGTCTTTGATAATTTGAGTCATCTCTGGGTTGGCAAATATTGACTTGTCCCTTTTGAATTGGTCAGATTTCCTGGTCTGGGGGATTATATACTATATAATTTAATATTATGCTTTGAAATTCTCCCTTTGTTACAATTTTCTGAAAAATGTTGATTTTTTTTGTTTGTTTGCTTATTTTAAGAAGCGGACAATCTGTTAAATTTTGTGCTGTAAATTCTGTCTCATTTACTGTGGGTGACAGATTACAATGTCAGTTCAGTTTTCAAATCCTTTGCTATGATCTTTGCATCTGCCCCCTACCCCTTTGTGCCATTTTTGTGTTCATTCTTGGACTTGGATAGTGGCTTATATTGTAATTCAATTATCAGAGCCTTTAGTAAGCTCTTCTGGGTATATACAGCTCATGCAAAGCTTAGAGGGATTATGTTGTTTCCTACACAAAGTTAGGAGATTGATCTAGTCAGCTATTTCCTCTCTGTTCCTGTGGTTCCTTTCCTGATTACTCTGGCTGAACTGGTTGGGTTGTCTCAGTCTCAGCCACACACAGAGCTGTACAATGGCTGGGCTCTCAGGCTAAGATGGCTAGACAAAAGAAAAATGGAAGAAAGGATGGGGATTCTCTTCACATTCTTCATGTAACAGTTGCTTTTGTTATTTTTCTTCTATCCACAGAAATAGGTTTTCTCTCAGACTTTTAGGTGCCCTGCTCACCATGACAGCAGTGATTTTGGTGTTTCATTTAACTGGGGCAGATGCAAGAAAAAAAAAAAAACAGAAAAAAGAAAACACCAAGATAAAATGATGACACCACACTCTTAGGCTACAGATGTTCCTTCCCCAGTCCTCTAACCAGAAAGTGATACTATTCTTGGAAATTTTAATGTCCATGCTTGCTACATAGTTCTCTAATTCTACCCACTTGAGTCCAAGTTGGAGGAAAAGGAGGAAGAAAAAGAAAATCTCACTATTATTGCATTGGTGGTTTAAGTTTGACTTCCCTTACTCATAGCAGGCGATTGGTGGATCACCTGTTGCTATTTAGTTTTCAGAGTCTTCTGGTGGCTTATTTTATTTTTTAAAGGATTTATTTATTTATTTTTGAGAGGGAGAAACTAAGAGAGGGACGGAGAAAAAGAGAGAGAGAGAGTGTGTGCCCACGCACGCATGTGTTGAGGAGAGGGGCAGAGGAAGGGAGAGTCCAGCAGACTCTGCACTGAGCACGGAGCCGGTGGGGCTCCATCTCACAACCTGAGATGAAGACGAACTGAAACCAAGAGCTGGTCACTTAGCTGACTGTGCCACCCAGGCACCCCCGGTGGTTTGGTTTTTTTTAATATCCCCACAGATTTTAATTGCAATTAGAAAAACAAACTTGAAAAGAATTTCTCTATCTTTACTGGTTCTTAAATTCTCTTTAACTTTTAATATTCAAGGCAAATGACACTTCTATAAAACACACATTTTATTCCCTTCTGATTGAAAAGATTGCTTTAGTGTTGGAAAACTGTAGTACTATCTCTAAGAGGGAAGCAAGGACTTCATAAAATTGGATGGCACTTTATTATATTTCAAAGCATTTTCTATCTCCTATACAATTTAACACTTGAATTCTTGAAACAAAGTTTCAAGAATCTTGACTGTCCAAAATGAGCAGAGGAATAAAAGACATTAACATTAAGGTGGGCATTGCTGGTTAAATAATAGGCAGAGGATTTTGCAATTATTTTGCTTTCCTATGCTTTATTTTGTTCAACTTACTGGTGTTTTTCTCTGAGATACATTTCTTTGAATTTGGCATTTCTTTTAGCTTAGGCTTATTACAGTTTTCTTTATTAATAGAATATAGATAGAAATGTATATCTCTACCTTTCTCCTGTTTCCTCTGACAGATGTATGTTATATTTAGAATATTTTATCAATAATATTTTATGTCATCAAGTAATGACACCATTGAGATGTGAAAAGTAAAATTGTTTTCCCAGTTTGGGTACAAATTCCTGTGGTGACTGGAATGGTGACTGAATGTATTTCCTACTTAGAAGGTATTTTGTAATTTGACAAAATAGAATTCAGAAAGATGTGTTGTTTGCTGGATAAGTGAGGGGGCTATATATTTCAAATGTGGTCAAGCCCAACAGTCTTTGTTTTCCTTAAGATGTTCAAGGGAAATCCAAGAGGACACACATTATTTGCCCTGAACGTGAACACAGAACTCTGAGCATAGTTGCCCTGCAGGGTAACTTCCTTTGCATAGCCTAGGCATCTTTACCTGACCGCCTTCCCCAGAGGACTAAATCCAAATTGCATATCTTACCAATATATTTTTAGGCATAACCAAACTAGAGAAACCTCCACAAGCAGCAAACTTAATAATGTCCAACAAAGAGTGTATCTCAGTCCCTGGAAAGAAGGTTCCTAAGACTGAAGTTGTGAGAAGTGACTCACTGAGCAATTGGTAAAAGAGTATGGAAAATGGGACTATACCCAAATGCGCCTTGATATGTGCCACGTTGAACCCTTTACCGACATTGGTCAAAGGCCTGATCAGTGCCCTTGTATTTGACCCATCTGGATGAATTATAGTGGATAGAAGTGGGGTATGGGGGTGCCTGGGTGGCACAGCGGTTAGGCGTCTGCCTTCGGCTCAGGGCGTGATCCCGGCATTCTGGGATCGAGCCCCACATCAGGCTTTTCTGCTGTGAGCCTGCTTCTTCCTCTCCCACTCCCTGCTTGTGTTCCCTCTCTCGCTGGCTGTCTATATCTCTGTCGAATAAATAAATAAAATCTTTAAAAAAAAAAAAAAGAAGTGGGGTATGAAGAAAGGGTAATATCTCTTAGCAAGAAAGAAAAATATGCACAAACATACTCATTCCAGGGAAGAAACACAATAAGAAAATGCAAAGAAAGAAGTGTCCAATTATGAAGGTAGTTAAAACACGATAATATTTGAGCAACTGATTAAGTATGAAAATAGAGTATAGGTTAGACTTTGATGTTTTGGACATTTTACATTAGAAGCTACAAGTTTAATAATTCAGAATCCTGTATTTTCTCCACAGAACCAATTGTCTTAACAGTGACTAAAATTTTTATAGTTATATATTTTTAATGATATTTATAAATATTTTATATACTTAATATAGAAAGAAAAAGAAAACTATATTAAATCACATTAAATTTCTTATTTTATATCTCAGAAAATGTATTAGTTTAAAGTTGATAAATCAAGAAATAGGCATGTAAGTATAATATTTGTTATAGTATGGTATAAGTGAATAACTGCAAATGAAAGAAAAATGGAAATATATTTCCCTCTCTTTGCCAACCTCAGATAGTGTGACTAAAATCTCAAGAAAGGAAACTGTGCCGTTTCACTTCATTTTCTTATGCTTATTTAAAATGTCTTGTCATGTTCATGTATTCTTTTTCTTATAATGAGCAAAATAAATATACATGCATGTCTCCACAAAAAAAGTAGTAATAAAGATAAAAAAAACCTGTGTAACAGAAGGATGAAAATATTTTCCTTTTTGTTATTTTTTCTGGGACCTATGAGAAGGATTAGCAAAACATCTTGTGACAAGAAGCAGTCATTTTTTAATCGTGTTTTGAATAATTAAATTACTTTTTCAAGTTTTATATAAGTTTTGAGGGAAACGACTTACATGAAACTTTTGTGAGAGAACTTAAGTGTTGTGAGCACTTAAGATTAATCAACACAAGATTTATTAAATACGTAAAAAAGCCAATCATTATACAGGTTAATAGAAACACAAGGATGGAAGAAGCCACAGTCTTGGCCCTTGACAAGTATTCAAACAGCGAGAGGAGAATAATAGCTGACTTTTTTTAAATGTGAAATTTTATGCTAGAGAAAAAAATAATGTGCTATGTTACCACAAAAGAAACTGATAATTGGAACAGGGATATACGTTGGCTTGAAAAGGAGGACCTTGAAGGATAAGTAGGATCTCAAACTAAGAAAGGCAGTCTAAAGGGTGGGTAACCAAGTTCAAGTATTAGGGTTGTATGTGAACTCTTGGATGAGATGCGTTAATGGCCAGAGATGAAAATACTGAAGTAAGCAGAGGTTGGCTAGTTCATGAAAAAATATTTTAGTCCAAAAAAGAGTTTGGTTTTATCCTATTAGTACTAAGTATTTATTAAATTATTTTAGTCATATAATTAATATACTCCAGATACCATTTTAGAAGGACTATTTTTAAAGCCGTATTGAGGATAATCATTAAGGAAGAGATCAGAGGCAGAGGAGCAAGTTATTAAGCTATGGCATCATTTTAGGGCCTGAGGAGATGAAGAAGAGTGGATGGAATCTTAGAAAACAAAGAAGTTAAAGTCAGAAAGTTTGCTTGTTTAGCTGCTTACGTCGTTTTTGTTTCTATCTCCACCTTTTATGGGGAGCAGAATGACCTTGTTCAATGAAGAACAGTGGTAGATCTTTTCATAAGTGAAAACTAATGAGCATATCATTGTGTTTATTGCTTATTTTGGTCAATATCACTGATAGTCGAATCCCCACCAACATCTACAAAACATTTAACAGTAATTTGATTTTATAATACCAGATTTAGGATTCTGTGATTTTTTTTCAAAAACTTTATCCAAACATTACAAAAGGTAGCCCTACTTTTCTAAATAAATCATGTTAATAAAAACTTTTTTTTATATCAACCTTAACATCAAAATATCTCAAATTCATAGATCTTTCAATTATACAAAAAGTTGGGGCAATAAATCCAACAGAACATGTGTTTGTTGTACATTATTTTTTAAATAAATAACAGCGTTCTCTTTAACATACAGTGTGTGTTATAACACTGTGTGCTATTTATGGCAGGCAGTATGCCAGCCTCTGCCTTTCTTTCTTACACTAGTTGAGAACTTCAAAATTAGGCACAGAAGACAGAGAATTTCCATGTATTAAGGTCATTTGACTGATACTGCGTCTTGACTAAAGATACCATCATCTTATTTTTGATATTGCTTTTTCAAAATCCCAAAATATTCCAATTTCATACATATTTGGTACTCCCAAATTTACATATACTTGAGAAACTTGAAATAAAAAATGAGCCATATGTAGGAGATTTTGATTCTTCATTTACTATATTAATCGTCTACTTCAAAAGTCTCTAAAATTAGAAAAGACACTGAATGTGAACCCCCAAAAGCCTCATTTAAAAAAAATTTGAATTGCCATAATTATCATAAATCACTGTAATAGAGTAATTTTCTATCAGTTGTGACACCATCACATTTGAGTTCACTGGGGCTTTTCTAAATAAAACATAACCTTTCATTCTGAGATAATGCCATGTGCCTCTTCTGCATTTTGACTCAAATGGGTGTCAACTTATAATTCTAAACTGAGGGGCGCCTGGGTGGCACAGTGGTTAAGCGTCTGCCTTCGGCTCAGGGCGTGATCCCAGCGTGATGGGATCGAGCCCCACATCAGACTCCTCCGCTATGAGCATGCTTCTTCCTCTCCCACTCCCCCTGCTTATGTTCCCTCTCTCACTGGCTGTCTCTATCTCTGTCGAATAAATAAAAATAAAATCTTAAAAAAAAAATAAAAAAAAATAATAATTCTAAACTGAATGAATAAAACACTTCATAATTATTTCCTAATTAAGTTCATAGTTAGCTATCAAAATAATCTTCAGCATGTTATTTAAAAGAGCTATCATTATGTTATGACTAATCAGATGTTGTAGCCATGTTATGGTGAGAACTTTAGGGTACCTC
The DNA here is from genome assembly GCF_002007445.2 of Ailuropoda melanoleuca. NCBI lineage: Eukaryota > Metazoa > Chordata > Mammalia > Carnivora > Ursidae > Ailuropoda > Ailuropoda melanoleuca. Next base: position 103,675,342 of record NC_048221.1, read on the forward strand.
TGAGCTAGATTTTATTTTTACATTAGTTAACTCAGATGGTTACTGAAGCAAATGCAAAAGTCAAATTTCTGGAGATCAGATAGTTTTGCTTCATTTTGCAGGTTAACCACTAAATACATCTTTAAAAGTATCTGCCACTGTTTTAAGCCCTGTCTTTATTAAACTCAAATTCTTAAATTCAAAAAGGAAGACCCTCCCTAACAGGAGGTCCATAATCTAGTTAAAATGATAATACATTCTGAACATAAAAACCACCTTCCCATGCTTTACTGTAAATGGAAAATTAATTCCTTTTAGTTGTTAGCAAAGTGCCAGAAAATCTTACAAGTTTCTGAGACCTTGTAGCTTATCTAGATTCAGAGGTGTCTCAGTCCCCATATGCACATCTTCCTCAAGCAGTAAGCTGTTATATTTAAAACACCCCTGAAACTTCACATTTACCTCATTCGTACCCCAAACTACTTATTATCAATAAATAGGAATTGAAGGCAACGCTAGGTAAATGAAAATGAGACAGAACAAAGTAAAACCACGAGTATGGGGTAGAAAATGTAAGCTCTCATTGGAACAGTGAGATCCAAGCAAGACAAAATATTGGGGATTAGCTCAGAAAGAGGTATTTTGGCAAAAATTTATAATGCAGTCCCCTATTTCTCTCATTAGCAGGAACAACCTAGAGGTTGTCCTGTCACGGTTAATGACATGCTTCAGATGAACCCTACCTATTAGGATCACGTCCTGATTCGCCTCCCTCTTGGATGATTTGGTAACCTGTTACATTGTCCTTATCACAGGTTTTCTTTGCTAACTTTTGAGGTTACTTAGAGGCATCTAAACCTCGAAGGAAAGGAATTAAGAATGAAATTTAGAAACAATAATATAATCCTCTTTATACTCCTGCATTTTAAGTTTGGATCTGAATGAGATCCCCAAAGAGTCCTGACTCTCAAGCCTAGTGCCTGAATACTCATGAATGGCTTATCCTTACAGAATATTCTGGTATCTTCTGAAGGCATCCAAAATGACTCTGAATCTGAAAGCAATCTGAGCTAAGTTCAAATTCCAACTCAACCACTCCATAATTTTACTATTGTCTTGGAGCCTCAATTTTCCATCTATAAAGTGATTATGTTAGTAATAATAATACAAATTTTGTAAACAGCAAATGATAGAAAATGTGTGAAGTTCCTAACTATAAAAAGAATTATAATATTATCAGTAGTAGTAGCAAGAAGGAAAGAAAGAGAAATTCAAGACTTTTGTTCTGAAAGGAGGCTATTCAAAGCTAAGCTTTGTTTAACCTAGTACTGTCTGTTCAATGCCTCTTGCCCTAAGTTCACCTAGGATTTACATCATTTCCTCTGCTCTTCCCATGGACAACCAATGGACAGGATCATTTTAACTGTATCTTCTTTGCCCAGTGACTCCGTCTTTGCACTGATGCCTTTCTGTTCTAATTTTACTTCTGGGGCATTTGCCTCTTCTCCACACAACTGATAGGATTATCCTAAATCCTGCATTTTGCAAAATTACTAAATAGCTATCCTTGTCTTTCGATCTAAAATTGCAAAAGTCGTTTTAGTATTTTCTTCAGTCTCATTCTCTGCATCCAGTCTTTTGACATGTTCTTTTCTATCAGAAAGTCTATTTCCTCTATTTCCTACCAGTACTTGAGTTCCTTCTCATGCTGCCCCTGAATTACTAGACCAGTTTTTTCAAGTAATGTTGTTATTGCCCCTTCTCACTTCTCTACTTCATATTCCACAATTCCAAAATATTTGTTTTTAAAATGCAAATTTAGGGGCACCTGGGTGGCTCAGGTCATGATCTCAGAGTCCTGGGATTGAGCCCACCATCAGGGTCCCTGCTCAGAGGGAAGTCCGCTTGTTCCTCTTCTTCTGCCTCTCCCCCGACTCATTTGTGCACTCTCTCTCTCTCTCGAAATGAATAAAATCTTTAAAAATAATAATAAAATGCAAATTTAATTACAGCTTCTGTTTGATTTTTTTTTTCTTGGCTGAGTATACACTTGCTTCAGAATATATTTTTCATTGCCTTTGGTTTCTTTGTTATTGTTATTATTGTTGCAAATTCAAATCAGGCCCACTTAAACACACAAAACACTGAAGTAAAAGCCAAGGGAAAAGTCCTCCTCACTTTTGTATTACTGATCAAACTCCTTAAAGGTAATCACTCTTTAGAGTTTTCCATGCATCTCTCTAAAGAAATTCTAAGGATTAGATGGTCAAGTGAAACTCACTAGAATCAGAGATCTAACAGTACATTTTCTTTGGAGAAATGACTGCTCGGCTCATCTGCTCATTTTTTAATCAGATTATTTGTTTTAAAGTATTATTTCATAGTTTCTATATGTGTTTTATTCATTCAACAAACATTTTTTGGAGTGCTTATAAGTTGCTAGGCATCATTTTTGTGGTTGTGTTACAGTGGTAATCAAAATATTAAACCATAGTGAAGCATCAGGGAAGAGAAAGACAATAAACAAATACAATGAAATAGAATGGAAACTAGTGATAAGTTCTGTGTAAATGTTCCAAAGGGAAAAATAAAGGAGTTTAGATGGAAAGAAGGTTGTGGCATGCTACTTTATAATGGATTGAGGGGAACCTCTCTGAGCAGGTAATATTTAAGCAAAAACCTTTAATTTTTTCATCTTGACGTATATTTTAATGACCACTAAGTGTTTGCATTGCTTTAATTATGTTTAAGATTTAGTACATTTCAACACGTTTCTTCACATTTAGTTTTCTGTAAAATGCTTGCTTATAACATTGAGTATTCTTCTGTTGAGTGATATATTTTGTTATAGATTTTATTAATTCTTCTTTTATCAGAAATCAGGATGTGATTTTATATAGTCTAAAAGGTATGTAAGGATCTTTGAATCCCCAGATTTTGTCTCATTCCTGCTAAACTCTGTCATGTGTATTATACAAAAATTACATGGAACTTCTAACTCTATACCTCTGTCATTTTTTTCTCCATATATAGCACACCCAGACATTCCTTAACACAGAGTCTATTTACCTCCTCAGCTATGAAGCCATCCTTAACTTGGCAAGAAAGAGATGGCTCCCATCCCCTCTGATCTCTCAGCATCTTATCCTTATCTCTATTGTATTTATCACACTCTATTGTAATTCTGTGCTCATTTCTAAATAAACACTCTCTTGTGACTTCTTATTCATTTTCTTACCAAGATCTATCACAGTGTCCAGTGCTTAGTAGGTTTTCAGTAAATATGTTCTAAATGAATAGATAAGTAACTGAATAAAGGCAGCATTCATCTCCAGAAGACAGAGCAACCATAGCTAAAATATTCACTTGCAGCATGTAAATTCATCATTTTGTGTCTTCGACATATAAGAAACACACTATAGTCAGATGTAGGGAGCTACCGTTAGTCTTCTTCAAATTGTACTGTCCTCTTTGCTACTAAACAAAATCATTCACATTTACCTGTTGTGTTGATTTAACTATTTATTACTATGTCAGTTTTGTTCCTTATTCCATCTTTTAAGTCCTCTTTCTCTTGTGTTCTGCTATTTGCTGGAAATTCAATTAACACCATTTCTACTACCTTTGTACATTGTTTCTGAATGCAGTAAGAGAAAGAGAAATTGGAAAAAGTCCCTGAGCCTTTTGTCTAGATAACACTTGAAGATTACCTCCTACGTGTTTCCTAATTATTCCACTGTTTGTGCCCTTGAGTTATGTCTAAAGATGCTATCCCTGGTATGCTTTCAACCCAAGATGATAGACTTGTAGCACCAGCATGATAGGAGGGGCTGCTTTCAAGCACACTTTGTGGTGACCACCTTCCATTGACATGTGCCCTGGAGTCAGAAGCTGATTTGGATCTCAACCAAAGTCTTTAAGTTTTGATGTGAAAGCATCAGATGGCCTCCAGGCATGCAGGATCAGGAAAGTTGGGTCTTTAAGTGCTCAGGAAGTGGCCAGGATTTCAGTCACCAAAGGAAAGCTTGTCATACAAATGCTACTTTGTAGAAAGCTGGTTAGGAAATCACCATATATTTTGTGCATCATTTGTAACGATAGGCAATAGCCTATCACAAACATACTTTTGATTCATAGAGATTCTCCACAGATATTTGTTTAGTAAACAAATGAGTGGGTACATGGAGGATAGAAGCAAATCAGGGTGTTCAACAGATTGAGGCAGTAAGAAGACATGAAGTAGACAAGCTACTAATCATAGTGAGCCTTCAGTGAGATGGAGATTGCAAAACCAGACTAAGTGACTAGAATATTCAAAGGTCCAATTAAAAAGAGATCAGCATGTATGTAACTGCTGTGACACTTAAAGTCAACAAACTGCAGTTACGACTCACCAGATGTCTGATCTTTGGATGAGAATGCAAGTGTGTAGCCATCAAAAACCCACCAAAGTGCGATTGTATTGGGGAAAGGGACAAATAACCTTTAGCTGGCTGGATATCCTGGTAGAAATGGGCAAATAGTTTGTGTAAAGCAGTCAAATGGAGTGTCACTAGTAGCATAATACCCAAGAGAGGTACAAAGTCTCCCACAAACACTTCCTAATATGCTCTTCTGCACAGGAAAGTTCTTTGAGTTATCTCTTGCTTTCAGAAATGTTGAAACTGGGCCGAAGTATGTTATTAAATATTTAAACTTCAAACCATTTTAGAGTGCATTGCAATTCATGTAAGTCAATAAATCTCTCAGTCAGATTGAATGTGACATATTTGTTGAAGTTTTTCAGACTTTTTTTTTTCCTGACAGGTGACCATTCATTTATTTCGGATCACCTCCCACTCCTCTGTTTTTGGAATAAGTAATATATACAGGAAAATTTATGCAAATTTATTGAATTTCTCCATGTAAGAAAAATTCATTAAGATAATGTTAAGTAAGATGCAGATGCTGGCTGTGGATGTAAGTCAGTTGTTCATTTAAAAGGTTATTGCTAATAAAGTTAATGGTAATTGCCATGTAATTTATTATTTAACAATGGTTTGGCATAGTACTTAAGGCCAGAAATAAGGAAATAAAATATCATAAATTTTTAAAAGGAAGGTCTTTACATTTACGTCTTAAGGGTTAGATTAATTTCTAAATATATTGCATGTCAAATCATGAATTTATACAATATTCTGCTTTACACAATCTTGTCTCAAAATCTATACTGATAAAAGAAGGAAAAGGATCAATCTATAGGAAAGAATTCATTTCAAAATGATATTCATTTTAAAGAGGATTCCCAGTGTGTTACTGCACTCAGCGTAAATTCTGGAGAGGGGGAGAGGCTGGACATTATCAAGTTCTTTCAGTGGGAGAAAATATGGAGTGAGGTATATTGTCACACCAAAGAAAAGGATCCAACCCATAACATACAGGAAAATTTAATAAGGTGGAAAATTTACCAATGTTATACTCTAAGGCAAGACCTTTTGGATATTATTATTCTGGGATATAAAAGAATTATTATAGGCTAGGACTTACATCCCTGTGTTTTAAAGTCTTATTTTAAGATCTAAGTTTTTTTCTTAAGTATTAAGATTTGTAGAGGTAGGCTTTTAAGGGTTGAGAGATCTAGGTTGTTTTTTCCTCTCTTTTTCTCTTTCTCCATCATTTGATTTATGTTATGGTTTTTACATTAAGAAATAATAGATCATTGAAGTGTTTCAGAGATCAGAATGAGGTCAAATTGTGGATATAGAGAATATGCTCGTACGGCTGGCTCCAAGATCTCAGTGTAGAAGAGAGGTAGTTTAAGGAGAACACACATTCTTTTTATTTCCTTAGATTTCTTCCTCAAGTCTAGCAAAGGAACAAAGAAAAAGATTCATGGCAAATTCTCAAAAAATAAAGATATTACTTTGGGCTACATATTCCTTTAGAAACAGATCTCAGAAACCTGAATGTGGTGAGTAAAAAGTGGGTAAAATGCAAATGGTGTGGGAATCCGAAATTTTAAGATATTTCTTTAAAAATGTTGACCCCCCCAGATCTTTTTTAAATATGATTTATTGTTTTGAGCTTTATTTTAAACACAACTTCTGGTATATCAGAGATTGATTACCAGTGTCATTGGCATGTCATTGCTCCTTAATATCAAAGGAATCACAAATTCATGCCACCAAATTGCAATAATTTTGTCATCATGATGATGAGTCCAGAATGACATTTGGAAAAGGCAGTGGATTGGGTCACCTGGGTGGTTAAGTCAGTTAAGCACCCAACTCTTGATTTCTGCTCAGGTCATGAGATTTGAGCTGCGTGTTGGGCTCCATACTGGGCATGAAGCCTGCTTGGAATTGTTGGTCCTTCTCCGTCTGCCCCTCCCATTTGTGTGTGCATTCTCTCTCTCTCCCTGAAATAAATAAATCTTTTAAAAAGTGGATTAAAAAAATGAAAGCACACTTACAGATACACGCTCGTGTTTGCTCTTGGTTGACTCTCATTATCTCTCATTACATTCTTTTCACCTATGAAAGAAATAAACCTTTTGAGAAATTTTGAAAACATTTTAGAAAATATGTTCTTTGTATAAGTGAGTATGTATTTTAATGGCTCTCCTCACATGCAATCAAAGGGATGAATTATCCTTGGCCTTAAAACCCAGATTATAATTTTTAAAAACTCCTAAACTTGTAGCTTCAAATCTTCTTGGGCACGTTCCCTGTGACAACGTATCTGATGCTTCTGGAAAATAATGTTTCACAAAGCACATTTTTACTGGGACCTTACTTGAAAAATCAAAAAGTCTAAAATAAAGCCGTAAGAAAAGAGTATGGGTTTAAGAACACCAGCTGCTGCATACCACAGGAGTGCATAGAAAGTGAGTCAGACAAGGCTTGACAATTGGAGCCCATATAAAAATAGTTTTAAAGAGCAACAGTTTTTGTTTTATCCTGATTGCCAGAGGCAGAGAATATTTGAGACACTGCAAAAGAGAGATTAGTTCTGTTTACTTTTACTGACTACTTTATTTGAAATTTCTCCAATTATATTTTCAAAAGTAACATTGAAAGCATTGAGCAAGCATGTTCAATAAAACATTTGCTGTTTTATCCTAATTTTGTCTCTTTCTGTTGCAGTTACTCTGAAAGAAATTAATGGACTTAAGATTTAGAAGAATAAAGATTACCGACAATTAAATTATCAAAGAAACAAAGTCATATCGCAAGATTGATTTTAACTCTTTAAAAATAGGCATTCATCATCCAATGACAAAAGTTTTCCAGGTCAGAACTTAGAATAATTATAAATATTGTTTTGTTGATAGGTGAATAAATAAATGTTCATTTTGGACAGTTAATGTTTAATAATTTAATATAGATTAAATAATTCGGTACAGGGATGGAGGAGATTTTTTCTTGTGTCCAAGATAGATTTTTTTAAAAGATTTTACTTATTTATTTGAGAGAGAGAGAAAGAGAGAGAGCAAGAGAGCACAAGCAGGGGGAGGGGCAGAGAGAGGTTGGGAGATATAGACTCCCCATTGAGCAGGGAAGCCCGATGTGGGGCTCTATCCCAGGACCTTGAGATCATGACCTGAGCCTAAGGCAGACACTTAACTGACCGAGCCACCCAGGTACCCCTAAAGAGATTTTTTTAAAGATCTTATTTATTTATTTACTTTAGAGAGAGAGAGAGACAGAGAGAGAGACTGAATAGGGGGAGGGGCAGACAGAGAGAGAATCTCAAGCAAATTCCTGGTGGAGCACAGAGCCCAACGCTGGGCTCGATGCAAAGCTTGATCTCATTACCCAGAGATCATGACCAGAGCCAAAACCAAGAGTCAGAGACTCAACAGATTGAGCCACCCAGGCACCCCCATATAAAGAGATTTTTAAGATCAATATTAAATTCATATTCTTTCATGAATTCAAGAGAATTTCCTTCCATAGAGTAAGCCCAGAACTTCAACTTCTGGCACTTTGTCTAAGTAGGTACTATTATTGATGCTTTGGCAGTTTGCAACTTTAATTCTATTGAAGTAATTTTCAAAAAATTAAGACATGACTTTCATCGAATGTAGACTAAACGTGTCAATGATGTTATTCAACACATTAATTAATGAGGGTACCAGTAAGATAGTACAACTAGCTTAAGGAAACATTTGAGGAATAGAGATTTATATAGTCAGTCAAGTAAAGAAATTCTGAAGTGAATTTGCTAATAGATAAAATTTTTTTTTACTGTTTCATAAAACCAAAACTCTGTAACCTTTGTGGTTATGTTTTTCATCAGATATAAACTTATGGATTAACATGTAATGGTTTACTTTAGGGTTCTGACAGAAAAAATTGAAATTCACATATACTGTCCTGAGTGATTAAGCATTCCTGCGTGATGAAGTATTCCTTAGTGATAATGTTAAAAAATTATATTAAAGGAACATGGAGGTATCTTTGTGCTTTGTTTCCAAGTTTTAGATTGCATGAAAATCTAGGGTAGTCAAATAGTCATATGTAGGAATGAATACACTTCTGTCCATTTTTAAAATCATTTGGACCATGCAGAAGTGGCTGTGTAGACTAGAAAGCGGAATGAATGGTGCTTTAGAGACAAACGCAACCTTTGTAGGCAAGGAAATGTCATCAGATGCTCCCAAACTGGGGAAGGAAAGTGAGATTTCTCAGTCCCTTAAAGATTTTTGGTAGAATCAAGGGATTTAAAGGGATTAGAAGGTATTAGAAGGAAATTTCATGTATATTCCCCAGTAGTTCAGGAAATTAATGATTAAAACGGAGACCAAAGACAGAGGTTCTCAAAAGTTTTGTGTTTATGACATACTCCAAACCTTGTCATACAAACTGCCTGATTAAACACTTTTTTTAGATGTATACATAATGAGCTGTCCAAAAAAAAATCTATTATTAAATGTTAGTGAACATTTTAATAACACATTTAATAATCAATTAACATGAACTCTTTTGAGAACTTTTTTTAAAATACAGAATCAGAAGACTTAGTGATTAAACATATAGGGAAGTAAAGAAGAAATTAGGGATAATTCTGCAGCTGGCTGGATGAGACAGTATCAACTGAAAAGATGGTTTTGTGTATATTTTAGTAATCGTAGATTTTCATTTATAATAAAGCATCCCTGATATGAGTTCCATATCAAAAAATTTTCACTGATTATTGAATGAAAATGGCCCTTTTAAGCAAACTGCATGCAACTTTTTGTCCATGTATTTATTCTAAAATTATGTAAAGAAATGTATCAGTTTAATAGAATATGGTGAACTCAACTGAATAATGCATAGCTTCATATATGTATCAGTCTGTCAAACTACAATAGTGATAACATTTAAAATAACTATACATTCTGAAAGATATAACAAAGAACAGTGAACTATAATTGAATATTTGGTGAAAATTGGCAGAACCTACAGATCACAAAACCATCGACAAATGTACAAAATTTCATTTGTGAAGCAAAAAAATTTAAAAATCACAACAAAAAGGCTTACAGGAAAAGGCTTTTTCTTGCATATTACACTTGATCTTGGTCTAAGAGTAATAATTTAATGTACATCAGATGTTGATATATATACCCCTAAGTAATTGGAGGGTGACTAATTTCCTTAAAATTTTTACTCTTATGGAGCAAGAAAAGGCCAATAACACATGCAAAAAGGCATTTCATGGATTCTAATTACACTAACTCCTTACTTTCTCATTAAAGTCATCCTGAATAACTTTGAGAAAAATAAAATGACTGGGATATTTTCTTCTAGAAAACTATTTTAATTTTATGTAAGTATTGAGAGATTTGAGGAAAGCTAGTAATCATGCACAATTCGGTTCAAGTGCCTGGATTGTTCATGGTCCAAATGGCAAAGCTATTTTTGTAATCAGGCATCTAAAGGAATATTCATGCCAGTAGGAATCTTCTTACAGGATGCTTTTTCAAAAATGCAATTTTGATCTGGACATTTAGATTGATTTCTGAGCAGAGCCTGCTTCCCTGTAGAAAAATACCTCTTGTTCAGATTTGTTCTAATGTTTTAAAAATGCAACCACTGTTGGTATTTTGCTGCAAATCGGCTTCACAGTACAAAACAGCTTTAAAATCTTTCTTGACAAAAAAGAAATTATATATGGTTTCTATTTTGTTGGATTTCCCCCCAAATATGAAATGCTTGCAGTTGTTTATTTAACACATGCCAAAAGATAACAATAGGAAGAAAACATGTTAACAGAAGCTTATGGGGAATAGGCAGGGATTAGAACAATAGTTATTTTTGAGTTAAAGTTTGACAGTTCCTGAAATGAAGTCAAATTCCTTCTGGAGATATATTCTATAATTCAAAATGATAATCAGTAAAGTTTCAAATATTATACTTTATGATGAAATGACCTTAAAATGCCAATATATTGAGAAAAAGTGGGCAATGCATTATATATCTATGCAATTGTTTGTTTGACAGGGGTATCAATAAAATTTGCAGTGCTTTGAACAGCATTCAATAAACCGTGTCAGTAAACAAGTGTATAAAATAAATAGGTCTCATCTTTATAGATTGATACTGCATGTCAAGACTTTAGTGTTGAAAACTAAATTCTAATTTATTCCATCAAACTATTCAAAAGGCAAAAGTATATTTGAAATATCTTGCTATATGTTTGAGAAGCACTGGAAAACTTTTATTTTCTAGTGATACAGGATAACAGCTGAAGGAATTATCTTCTGGCTTTCATTAGTTATTGGGCCCAACTTGGCTCCAACTCATTTTTTTTATTATTATGTTCAGTTAGCCAACATATAGTACATCATGAATTTTGGATGTAGTGTTCAACGAATCATTTTCATTTTTGCATTTTCTTGCAAAATGCATATATCCATTATGCTGATAGATGTTTTTCTTCCATATCCTCTCCTTGAACGATTGGGAAGTCACAGTTTTATTTTTTTTTCCAGTTTTATTGATGTATAGCTGACAAATAAAAATTGTACATGTTTGAGGTGTACAACTTGATGTTTTAATATACATGTGCTCTGTGAAATAATCACCACAATCAAGCTAATTAACATATCCATCACCCTGCATATAACTATGCATTTCCTTTTTTGCTTCTTTTAATTCTGTGTGGTGAGAACTCTTAATATCTACTCTCTTAACAAATTTCAAATATACAGTACAGTGTTGCTAACTATACCACATTGCTGTACATTACATCTCCAGGATTTATTCAACTTGCATAACTGAAATTTTGTACCCCTTTTAAACAACATATCTGCCCTATCCCCAGCTACTAGCAACCACCATTCTACCCTCTGCATTAGTGAGTTGGACTAGTTTAGATTCCACATATAAGTGATATCAGTATTTGTCTTTGTGTGGCTTATCTCACTTAGTCCTCCGGGTGCATTCATATTGTCACAAGTAACAGGATTTCCTTTTTTTAAAGGCTGAATAGTATTTCATTGTGTGTGTGTGTGTGTGTGTGTACCTATCTACACACACACACACACACACACACACACACCAAATTTTCTTTATTCATCCATCAATGGACATTTTGGTTGTTTCCATATCCTGGCTAGTAAGAATGATAGCTATTTTAGAATGACCTTTTGGGGGCGCCTGGGTGGTGCAGTTATTAAGCGTCTGCCTTCGGCTCAGGGCGTGATCCCGGCGTTATGGGATCGAGCCCCACATCAGGCTCCTCCACTAGGAGCCTACATCTTCCTCTCCCACTCCCCCTGCTTGTGTTCCCTCTCTCGCTTGCTGTCTCTCTCTGTCTAATAAATAAATCTTTAAAAATAAATAAATAAATAAATAAAAGAAAAAAAAAGAATGATAGCCATTTTAATTACATTATATCACAGGTACATGTTATCAACATGATTTATCATTGTGGATGTTGACCTTGATCACCCGTCTGGAATGATATTTGTTAGGTTTATCCACAGTACTGTACTCTTTGGAAATAACTCACTTTGCACAACCCCCACTTAAGCAGTTAGGATTTATGTTCCCTGCTCCTTGAGAACAGAGTAGCCACATAAATTATTTGGAATTCTTCTGCATAATATATTTTTGTCTCACCTCCCTATTAATTATCTTATTTAGTCATTTATTTATATCAGTATGGAATCATGGGTATTTATTTTATGCGTCAGATTATAATCCAATACTATTTTATTTTGACATTCAAATTTGTCCAACTGTGGATATCAAAGGCTCTTACAGTTGGCTCCTTTGTCTCTGACATACCACAATGGACATTTGTTTGTTTTACCACTTTCATACTTTCTGGCACCACAAAATGTTAAGATTTCCCCATCTTAGGATCAGCCATTTTTTCGGGAGTCTTATTTCCATTACTGGAGAATAGTATTAGAAACCAAGACATGGGTTCTAAGTGTGCCTATAAGCACAGGTGTGTTGATGCTTCTAGGCCTCCTTTGCTGACAGAGTAAGGGAATATATGTGTATATACTAACTCCTGTGTATACCATTACCTACAAATATTTCTATATGTAACTGTAAATTAAACATAAGTTCATACCGATGTCTTTAACAGTAATCTGTTAACACATGGATCCTTCTAACCTGCTTCCTTTGTTTATCTGTAGCCTCCCACTCCATTTGTAAGAAATCTAGCTCCCACCAGCTGCCATCTCTTTACCTAAATATTCAGTACCAGTATGTATGTGTAGCAGCATCATAATTATCTCACAGACTCTGGGAAATAACTATCACCTGGATTCAAGTGCTCATGTGCAGTTTCTTTCGCCTTTAATCTTATAGATGTCGCTGACTTCCAAAGTTAATTAGATCAACAATTTTTTTCCACTATCTCCATCAGTGAGGTTGTTTCATCTGTAGTACAGTTATACATTCTTTTGTCAGAGTCTGCATCCCATCCAATTCCCAATCTGCTAAATGATATTATTTTCACTAGAATACACTTTGGTTCATCCTTTATGCTACAAGTTGTGGGGTTTTGATAAATGCATAGTGTCATGTATACAACATTAGAATATCATGCAGAATAGTTTCATCACCCTTAAAAGTCTCCTGTGTTGAGGTGCCTGGGTGGCTCAGTTAGTAAAGTGTCTGACTCTTAATTTCAGCTCAGGTCATGATCTCAAAGCGGTGAGATCAAGTCCCGCATTGGTTTCTGTACTGGGTGCGGAGCCTTCTTGAGGAAAAAAAAGTCTCCTGTGTTTTACTTTTTCAATCCTCCTCCCTTCCTCCAAACCCCAGGTGATAACTGAGAAATTTACTATCGCTCCAGTTTTGCATTTTCCAGAATGACATATAATTGAAATGATGCAGTATACAGCCTTTTCAGCCTGACTACTTTCATATAGTGATAAGCATTTTTGTTCAGATTAAGATCTTTTGGGTGTTGTTTTTGTCTGAGTCTAAATCTGAAGCCAGAAGACTGCTATCCCAGCTCAGAGGTATGCAGAGAGAACAAATTCTCCTTAATTCGGTCTTTTTGCTCTATTCAGCTCTTCAGTGGATTAGATGAGGCTCCCTCACACTGGAGAGGGCAATTGCTTTACCCAGTCTACCCATCACATGTCAGTCTCATCCAGAAACACCCTCATGAGCATACCCAGGATAGTTAAACCAAGTATTCAGGTACCCCATGGTCCAATAAAATTGACACATAAAATAAAGCTCCCTGGATCTCTGATTTGTTACTTATCATTAATTGTGGAAAACTCTGTTACTTTAAATGTGTATTTTCTTTCATCCCCATGTACTTCTTCTTTTGCAATTTCAATTACCTGTATGGAACATCTTTTCAAATTGTCCCTTAGTTCTTCAATGTTTTTTCTGTTTTTTTCATACTTTTTTTTTTCTTCTTTATTTCATTTTGGGAAGTTTCTGTTGACACATTTAAGCTCACTGATTCTAGTCTACTAATAAGCCCATCAAAGGCATTCTTCATTTCTGTTACAACAGTGTTTCTGACTTCTATTATTTCTTTTTGATTCTTAATTTCTGTCTCACTGCTTATATTATCCATGTGTTTTTCTATGCTGTGTTCTTCTCCATTAGAGCTCTCAGTGTATTAATAGTGTTTATCTTAAATTTCTTGGTAGTTCTATTTACGTGTCCCTAACATTTTACTGGTTCAGCAGTCTCTGTTCCATTTAAGCAGGTCTCCACTGTGATTCTCTGGATTCACCTCTCTCTTCCAATTTGGTGTTGGTGGTTTGCAGTGTGAACTCTCTTCTCTGAAAGGCTCAAGAAAAGTCATTAATTTCTAGTTTGTTCTCTGTGTTTCTTGTTGTAAAGATGAGATTATCAACTTCTGAGCTCTTTACTTGTCAGACCTAAACCCAGAAGTGTCTTCAATGTTTGCTGGTTTTTGCCCTGTGTTAAAACAACTGACTCAGGATGTTTCTTCAGGGTCCTTACCTAGAGGCTTGGTTGAAAATAGCATAACCTTCTGTGTCTCGACTATGGATATCCTTTTAAAGAAAAGAATAACAAATGCCTGCAAGAGAGTTTCCCAACAGAATTTCCAAACTTTAATGGACCTACCTCTACCAAAAGAGACAGATAAGTCCCCGCAATTCCCCTAAGCCACACTACCCATCCAGCATTATTTTATACCACTCACCTTCCAGTAATACACTATGCACTAAACAGTCAAATGACTCACAGTTCCGTACGCTTGCTGTGAATTTTAACTACCGCTTGTCTTTGATCATGGTTGCTCCATACAACATCACTTACCATCCTTTCTTTTTTTGTCAAAATCCTTCTCTACTATGTTTAGTCTAAATGTTGTGTCCTCTCATCTTCCCATTGTTATCAATCACTTTTTTCCCCACACTCCAATAGGACCTGTATTTCCTTATGCCTCCTAATGCAAATACTTGTGTATCCTCTCATCATAATTAGAATCTATATGGCTTGAGATCTATAACTGCTATTTTCTTTAGAAGAGTGTTGGGCAAGGCAGGCACTTGGTATGCTTATTAATTGAAGAAATGAAAAATATTATATATGAATAAAGAATATAATAAAATGAATAAACAGATAGTGGGCGAACACTGTAGAAATTTAGATAATTCAATTATTTGGATGGAGGATGGCAGTGTAGCTGAGTGAAAGCCTTCTTCTGGTCCCCAGGGGTATTACCCTTGGAAAGTATTACTTTGCAGTGATAATGTCATTTAATGCTCCTTTCTTCCCTAAACACCTAGATAGAAAATATTTTTATTTTAAGCCTGGTATTTATCTTAGGATACTTTAATCTATCTTTAAAATAATTTTTTTAAATACTATTTTGAAGGAACAGGTATGGTATTAGTCAGTCTATGCCAGAGTAAGACACCCCATATTTAACTGTCTTATGAGAAACAAGGTCTGTTATTCCTCCCTAATATGGGTCTATTCTGGCGCTGCCTAGAAATTTGCTCACACATTGTAATCTGCTTCAGAGATCCTGACTGACAGAGCACCCACTAGCTAGAACACTGTGGTGTCCAACGCAGAGAAAAAGAAGGTATGGAGATACATACATAAACTCTTAAAGATTATTGTCTAAAGGCACAAGTATATCTTGTCATTTTGAGACTCAGCCAAAAAAAGTCACATACCTACCTAATTGGAACTGTGTAGAAGGGAATCAAATATTTTCCAAAATTTATACAATCTAATATGAGTAAATAAAATATCAGAAAAAATATGCATGCCTTTTATAATAAAAGTAAACCAAATGGATGATTTCCTCAAGAGGGTGTTTCTACATCAAAGGCAAATAAATTTAAATGTCTGTATTAAAAAGGCACCGGGGAGGAGTTAAGATGGCGGAGGAGTAGGGGACCCCTTTTTCAGCCGGTCCCCTGAGTTGAGCTGGATAGGTACCAGACCAGCAGGAACATCCATGGAATCAGCCTGAGACGCAGGAAGATACATCTGGATCTCTACAAATGAACATCTCCAGCGCTGAGTATCAAGGTACAAAGCAGGGAGCCATGAAACCACGCACAGATATGGGAAGATAAACAGAAGGGGGAGGGAGCCGCTGCGTCAGGGCACCGGGAAGCGGTAGCCACCTGCACGGGGGAGCGGATGGACCTCGGACCCTCACGCTTGAGACAGCAGG
>NC_048221.1:103696675-103715249 GCF_002007445.2 Ailuropoda melanoleuca
AATAAAATAAAATAAAATAAAATAAAATAAAATAAAATAAAATAAAATAAAATAAAATAAAATAAAAATAAATAAATAAAAAATAAAAAGGCACCACACCTGGCCCTCAAATAGAATTTTGTCAGTTCTTTATAATAACAAATGAATGCCAACTATGGCATGTTTTTATTTTGTAAAATAGATGATGTTTTGGAAAGTTGCCTTCATATTACACAAATGATAGTTTCTGATAAAAAGACCGTGATTGCTATTAGGATAAGGAATGAAATGTAGAAAAAGAAAGTTTTGCAGTCTTTCATGGCTTGCCCTATGCAGCACCAAATCAGTATAGATAGTGACATTTTATTTGGTTTTTCATCTGATTAGTCGTAACTGTAAACCTGACTTAAAGAACTGTTTGTATTTGCCTGTAACACAACAAAAAGACCCACATTTTAGTCAATAGAAGTCTTAATTGTTAGACTTTAGTGTGTTTACATTATTGATGAAAGAGCTTCTTAAATTGCTTACAGGAGGAAAATAGCTATTGAAGAAAGAGGAGAAACATATTTGAGGACTTGTAGGTTAGAATCTATTTTGCCTATCAATACAATTTGAATTATTACCTGATTGCCTTATCTCCAGTATGTTCTTGATTTTATTTCTTTCTCATACTTCTTTACATGACACAGGAAAATCTACTGCATACCATACTTATTCTACAAATATACAATGGTTTTGTACTCTGCCAAGCTGCAGAATTTCAGTCCTGCCTTCATTGCTGCCAATTACATGCTCTCTACTCCCTATCCATAGCCTTCCAATTCAGTTTGACCACATGATATCTAAAGCTCCTGGGGATGAACCATAAAAGTTGGGGTAAGTATTTAAAAAAAAAATAGGGTATTGGGGGCGGGGGTGTGGGGCAGGGCGGTGCCTGGGTGGCTCAGTTGTGTAAGTGGCTGACTCTTGATTTTGTCTCAGGCCATGATCTCAGGGTCTTGATGTCAAACCCCGCATTGGGTTCTGTGCTCAGCAGGGAGTCTGCCTGAGGATTCTCTCTCTCCCTCTCCTTCTGGCCCTCCTCCTGCTCTCGCTCTTTCTCTCTCTCTAAAATAAATAAATAAATCTTAAAGAAAAAAAAAGTAGAGATTATGTGAGCATCCTCACAATGCTTGAAAGCAATAACTCTGCTTTGATTATATTCTCAATGCCTGTTACAAAGTAGGTATTTGATAAGGTAGGATTTGTCCAAGGTAGCAATTTTCTCTTTGGAAGCTCAATTTTTTTATATGTAAGTATACTCCATTCTCATGGGCAAAATCCTAACATTCCTTTCATGTTATTGTTAGGGGATGGAAAAACAAGTAGGGAGCTAATGGAACAAATAGGGAATACATTGAAATGGACCTCTAACTGGGCAACAAATATTTGGAAAATGTATCTCCAAAATTGTGTTTTAAGTATGTGCAGGCTATATATTTAGGGAAATCTCTAAGTCTTTTTTATAGTAGAAAAATATCAAATCAAAATAATATACCAAACAAACAGTAAAGGCTTTTATAAACATTTCTATTAATGGAAGGTTACAAGTGCATATGACTAGTGAACTAAGCATGTGTGCATTGGAAACTAATGCCTTTTTCTCCTAGTGATGCATACTGGCAAATGAAATTTTTTTCATGATAAAAATATAATACTCTTTGTTTCAAAAATACAGATTTTTTTAATTCAGATATAGTGAGGTCAACAGATCAGAAGAGGATTGTCATTTAAAAGATAGGATAGCTTATTACTCACAATTCCCAAGAGAAGAGGAGCACATATAGACAGGTCTGGCCATACAAGAGAACACCCAGATAGATCAAAGGCATGGAGAAGGAGGTATACTTTGGAAGAGCCATTGTTGTGGTTTTCACAGGAAGACTAAGCAGGTTTAGGGTTGGTTAGTATAAATATTTTTAGTGGACTCCTAAGTGTAGGGGTTGCCCCTCATTGTCTGATATCTGCCTGGCCAATGGTGATGTGGATGAGGGATACTGTTCTGGAGTTTAAGAATCCAATAAAGCAGGCAGGAAGGTGTAGGGTATGGGCTCTGCATAGGTTAGTTTTCCTGTGAAAGGCTCACTAGTAGGTGACTCATTTTCTATATGTAAAAATCAGCTAATCCATTGAGATTCAATCCCTCCCAGTCAGCAAGTCCCCCTATTTCTAACATCAGATACAGAAACTAAAAACTATGGTTAATATACTTCCACAAATATGAAATGAACACATATCAGAGATTCTATTCAATGTAGTATTGAAAGAGAGAACTAGTAAGATGGTTACAAAACATTTTAAGAAAAGGGTTTATGTAACCCATCAAAGAACATAAAAATAAGAATATGAGAATGAGAATACTAAGTTAGGTATAAAATTGGCCAGTGTTCTAAAAACAATAAAACAAGATATTTAGGATTATTTATTCTAGAAGAAGGAATTCTACACATTAATATACAACTTTATATTGGCAAATCAAGACTATATAGTAAAGTCAAACTCTGTTACATTCCTCCAGATAATGAAAATATTCTTAGATCACACCAAAAGTGCCAAAGCTTGACTTGAAGGACACCAAATGTATGCATTACTTCCAATCTTGAATAAGTTTTCTTACTCCATTTATTTTATTGACATGCTTACTTTAATAGTTTTTAGTGTCCAAGGATAGAAACTTTAAAGTCTTTATTGACTCATTTGTTTCTTTCAGACTTTAAATCTATTTATCATTAAATTCTTTGTCATTTATTGTTTTAAAATGGTTCTCACCCATTCCTCCACTGTCAGTGTCATTATTCTAGACTATGCTGTTTTCATTTCAGGGTTTATATTCAGTTTGAAGCTACCTTGCTTGTCCTTCCCTCCCATTTCCTTCTGTTTCTACTTTACCATTTGTACTATTTCCAAACTTAGCATTTTCCTTGAGATGGTGCATTGATGGAATATCAGCTGGAAGAAATGATTTAAGATGGCCTTCTATTGTCAACCATTTCAAATCCCGTCTTTGCCTTACATCTTTAAATTCCCTGTCACACATCCTTACTTAACACAAGCATTTTTTTTACTGTCATCCTTGTTTACTTTTAAGAATGGTGCATCCTGACAACTGGAAAGTTTTAATCTGTGAAATAAAACAAAACAAACAAACAAAAATACAGAACTTTCCTTCTCAGTGTAACAATTTTGGCATATTAGAGTCATATGGTATAGACTTACCACACTTTTTGACACCCCTTACCCCAGCCCTCTGGAGAGTTGGGTTTAGGTCCTTTCCTCCTTGAATCTAGGAGGACTTGTGGTTGTTTTGACAAACAGAATATGTCAGGAATGAGGCTGAATCAGAACTCTGAACAGGCTCTGCCTTGTTCTCCTGGAATGCTCAGAACCTGGACACTTCACTTGAGTCATTCTCTCGTGAAACCCAATTGATACAGAGATTCCATGTGCATGTACTCTAGCAGAGATTTCTGTGAGTCCAATCTCTGTGTCACCCCAGCTCAGGTACCAGACATAGGAGTGAAGAAAGCTCCAGGTGATTCATACCACTAGCCATTTTAGTTTTCGCCGTTGAGGACTCAGACTTTGTGGAACATAGTCCTGCCCAAAAACCATGAGCATAAAAAATTGTATTGGTTTCCCACCACAAATTTTGGGATGATTTGTTATGTCACAATCGATCAATGGACTGGTGGGAAAACTAATTTTGTGATTGAGGCAGTACTTTATAGAAAGGAAAAATTGGGCTTCTGAGGACATTAGAAAGCTAGAAATGAAAAAGGAGCCAATGATGTTGGTTGAAAGAAAAAGAGCAAAGAAAATGTAACCTCCATTGATGAAGGGCTTGGCTACTGAGTTTTGGAAAAAACGTCATATTGAAGATGGTTGTATATAGCTATGTGTTTTGGAGTACATAATATAAAACCAATTTTTATATTTCTTGCAAAATATTCCAATACCCTTTCATTATTTTTTTGGAGAGGATGATTTCTGTGAATAGGGAAATGTTGGCTGATTAATAATTAATGATGGCTGTATTTTCTACTTTCTAATGAAGAGTTGAGATCTTTAAGAAAACTTTCCATAACGAAGAGTTGCAGTCATTGGACCTAACTCTTTGTTATTGTTTGATAAACAGGTGGTAGAAATGAAATACCAAGCCATCTTTTTCCAAGGACTGGAAACCACTAACTAATCTTTATCTTGTCCCACACTTCATATTTCTATTTTTTGTTCCTTTATCTCATTGGACACCTAAAGTACCTATAACATATAAATCCTTTGCCAGCTACCAAAAAGCAGGACTAGTCTCATTTCCAAACTGAGCTTTTTGCTACTAAATAAAGTTTTTTTAACCTATTTTCTTGAGGTCTTTACTCTAGAATTAATAGTATCTGAGTATCAAACAATTTATCTTTCTGTCAATCATCATAACCTGTATTTTTCAACTGCTACAAAATTCGTAATTCCCTGAATGTCCTTTAGTTAATATGAAAAATACGGGAATTGTTTTGAATGAACTTGTTACCTACCATCACAGTGGGTGGAGTGAGCACGTAATTCAGTGCTTATCAGGAAACCTAAATCGTCCAGAAGTTGGTCATGATACTGATTACAGGTAAAACTCTGAGAAATCTATGAAGGAAGTGGTACTTTAGTTTTGATGTTTGTTATCGCTTGCTTTCATGGGTATTATAGCCTCTGTCACTTTTTCCCCAAAATTTCTTTGTGGCTTTTGCTGTTTTAAGAAAACAGAGATTCCCCTTCCTGTGGCTGCTGAATTGCATTTACTTATAGTCATGTCATGCTCATTTGCCACTTTGTCAACTGCATGCATGATAAAAATTTTAAATTTAAATGAGGAGGAGGGATTTAATGATTGCTATATCTTTCATTTAAGTTTTGGGAATTCCCATAGGCTAACTTTATCAAGGAAAAACAAAAAGCGAAATGGATATTTAACAAGCTCATTTGAGCTTTATTTCCTTAGTAATGATGTTGTTGCTAAGATAGGCAAGAAAACCTCCCAGGAAGTTTAGTAAATACATATGAGAAAACTTCGATTTCCCCATGAGGAAATGAGACATTTTGCTTGTAAAATCGAAATTATAATTCCTTATAATGAACTATTACACAGGTGTAATTCCTTATGACAACAAAATTATAATTATAGGCAAACAGCTGGGTGCATTCTGACTTGGTTCATTGTTTTCATCTAAGAAATGTTTTAAGGAATAAAGGAGAAAACATTGCTTTCTTTTTTCCTTTAGCAGCTTGTGTGTGTGTGTGTTTTTAATCCCTTTGATTTTGTTTTCATGATCTGTTCTTCCTATATTCTTTTTTTTTAATCTATAATACTCAAAAATATATGTAGCAATGGAAAACTTTTCTAAATGAAAATTAATTGAACTAGAGAAACTACAAACCAGACTATATCAATTAGTAAGGAAAAGAAGAAAAACATAACAACTCACCACCTTGTTTAAAGCCAAATTATCTTATTTGTCAAGTTCAGGAGGAAATATGAGACTGTATTTTATAAAATTATTTTTGAGGCAGAGTAAAAAGATTATTAATTTGATTATACAACATGTTTTTATGACTAAATGGAGACTCTGATTTTTATAAAGAACTTTGTGCTCTAGACTGAATTTTACCCATGTGAGTTTGAAGCCCTTACCCTCCTCATGACTATATTGGAAATAGAGTCTTTTAGGAGTTGATTAAGGTTAGACAAGGTAATTTAGAATAGGGTCCTAATCTCATAGAACTGGCAGCCTTTTAAGAAGAGGAAGAGAGAGGGATCTCTCTCTTTCTATTCACACACACACAGCTAAGAAAGACCATATGAGGACTGGGTAAGAAGGCAGCTGTCTGCAAGCCAGAAAACAAGCTCTCCCCAGAACCTGACCACCCTGGCAGGGGGGTTTTGAACTTCTATCTAGCCTCCAGAACTGTGAGAAAATAAATTTCTATTTTTAAAACCACCCAGTCTGTGTGTTTTTTTTTTTTAATGGCACCCTGAGTTGATACAGGGGGATTAATCAAAGTTTATGGGATTATTGAAATACTTGACCTATTTAAATTCGTTGTCAAGTTGATGGATGGATATTGCCTCATTTCTTATCATCTCAGGCCTGATACATACTCTTTTTCCAAGACAAAACTGCCTAAAAAGAAGTTTTCACAATAGCCCTTTTCCCACATTACAAAAAGTGTCATACCACTCTCTCCCCAGAAATCTCACCATGGTTGTTTGCCCCAGGATTTAAAAACATATAGGGCTACCAAACAAAGGAAAGCCTTTTAAGGTTTAATAAGTATACCATAATAATTGTTTCTCCCACCACAGAGTATATATCAGGCAGGGATACATACTCTGTGGTGGGAGAAGCAATTTGTGGATTTTTATAATTTGACAAGAGGTAGAATGAGGTCATAGGAGTGGATGCTGCATTTAGACTCCAGCTAGGGAGACCCTTCTCATAGGTAGTCTTGCTTTAGAGCAGATTTCTTAGATTTGAGTGTGAATAAGATCACCTAGGCATCTTGTTAAAATAGAAATTCTGATTTATTAGACTTGACCTGAAATTCTACATTTGTATCAAGCTCCTGGGGAAGCAGATGTATCTAGTCTGTGGAGCACACTTTGAACACAA
Source organism: Ailuropoda melanoleuca (assembly GCF_002007445.2). Taxonomy (NCBI): domain Eukaryota; kingdom Metazoa; phylum Chordata; class Mammalia; order Carnivora; family Ursidae; genus Ailuropoda; species Ailuropoda melanoleuca. The sequence goes on from NC_048221.1 coordinate 103,703,353, forward strand.
AGGAATTAGGGTGCTTTGCTTGTAACAAGTAGCTAAACATAAGGCACATTTCCCTCTGGGAAATCAAAGAAAGAGTTGCTTCTGTTTAAAGTCACGTGCTCCAGAGCACTCAAAGTGGAAGTCTAGACAGACCAACTTCCTCAGACAACTGCACCTTTTTGTTCTTTAATTTGGGTGCTACAGATTTGAGAAGTGGTTAAAACTGCGTGGAAATCTTGAGTTATTAAGGTAACACCTGGAGAAAGGAACCTACTGCTCTGGATTCCTATCCCCCATCCTAGTTTTAAAAAGATGCTGTCATGACCCCAGAGTGATAGGTGCAAGTCCAGTTTCTCTCTTGCCCTAGAAGATCTCTATGACTCCTCGGACAGACTGACTATATGTTATTTTAGGGGATTGCCAATACGCTTCCATCTCTGGGTCAGGTTAGCAGCCCCAGGAAGGAGACTGGGAGGTGCTCCAGGGAATGCAGGTGGGTAATGGATGTGGCTCAATTTATAACATTTAACTTTTGAGACAAATGATATGTGAGCCTCCATTTCAATTTTTGTTCTAGCCCACACAGATTTTAGGGTCAGGCTCTTGGAGTTTTTGGTTCTATACTTCTCCAGAATACCAGAAAATCATATCTAAGTGTAGTTTATTTGTAGCAGTGCGGAAGAACAAAACTCAGGAGAGGACATTTACAAAAATTTTAAGGGTGAATTTAAGATAGTTGCAGAGAGCAGGGAATTAGTTGTGATTTGGTGGAGTTTATGACAGTATAATGATAGCTTTGGATTGGAGCATAGCAAGGTGAGAGTCTTGGAGTAAGTCTTGTTAAGAAAGCTATTAGTTTTAGTAAGTAAATTCTGATAGTTGGCCCATAGGAGTAGTTCTCATTCAGGGAGTATTTGGTCATCTGCAGCCACTTTTAAGAAGCCCACTCACTTCCCTGGCTGTAAGTCCTCCAAGGCACCTCTGCTTAGGGGCTTTTTTAGGCCACATGTACTCCTGAAATGTCCAGCAATTCTCCTTGACTCCAGGGCCCAGAGGGGAGAGGGTAGGGTCATGACAAGGTACAGTCATGGGATACAGTCCCCAAATGATTTCAGGAACAATGGTGTAGGCTTGGAAAGCATTGAAGAGCAACCTAGCTGAGTACACAGCAACTCTCTGCTGGTGGCTCACCTGGACATCCAGCCTACATCTTGCCAGTCACAAGGCCTTGCAAAGCCAAGATGTAGGTGCTGAGGATGCTCAGAACACAAAAGCAGCCTATCTTCCCAGGACAGGGGCCACATACAGTGATCAACTACTGTGTAGGAAGTCACAGTTTACTAAGCCCCTACATTTCCACTACCCAGTTCAATCTTATCAGCTAACATTAGCACACTCTCATTTTATATATGAGCAAAACCTGAGGGCTTGGGAGGTAGTTAAGTTGCCCCAAGTTTCACAGAGGGAGGGAGCAATGACTCAAAGAAAGGCCTAAGCTAATGTAGAGCCCCTGCTGTTTCTGCCACCTCACTGCCTGGCACAGGGCAAACCCATTGTGACTCAGAGTTCTTGGACAGATTGGCAGTTCTCCCCAAAGTGTTTGGACTCATGGCCCTAAAGGTGTAGCTCTAGTTTTCCAGGGCATCTGTCTAGTTCACAGTCTGCTGCCTTTTCTTTTTGCCCTTGCTGAAGATGCCTCTAGAGGCAGCTGTGGCTGATGTGGGAGGGAGAGAAAGCCAAAGTCTAGAGAGGCAGCACATAAACAGAAAGAAGCAAAAGCACAAGAACGAAATAAGGAAAAGCAAAACAATTACTCTTCATGGCTGGTTAGGCACATGGGGACTGAGTCTGGATCTGAGACAGAGCTAACAAGTTACTGTGAGGAGTTTCACACAAAGCTCCGGGCTGAGATGTCCTAGCCAAACCAGCCTAAAGTTGTACCATGTACAGAGTTTGATCTGCCAGTTGTCACAACTGAGGAAGGGGGTATGATGAGCTCTCACTGGCAGAGGTCATGAATGCTGCCAAATATCCATCAATGAACAGTCTCTACAATAATGAATAATGTAGCCCAAAGGTCAATAGTACTAAGGTCGAGAAACCATGTTCTATAGTCTTGGCCTGATTATTTGCACTTGCTCTCAGTATTGTTCAGGATGAAGATGGGATTTCAGTGTTATTTAGCACAGGGATGGGAACATACATTGGCTTCAGTTTTTGGGTCCAGACTAAACCAGACTAAACCATCATAAGTGTCATATTTTTCTTACTGTTGTTTCTTTGGTTAGAACAGCAGTTGCCTTTGCATTGGAATCCGGGGATGTACTGTATGGTGACTAACATAATATAATAAAAATCATTAAAAAAAAAGAACAGCAGTTGCACAGCTGTGCAGTTCTGCATATTACACATATTACGTATTAAGACTCTGCATATTACACATATGAGTACCGCAAGCCAGACAAATGCTAAGAGAAAGCTTATAAACAAGGTGTATAATTTGCACTTAAGCTAAAATCCAGAGCACCCAAATTAAACCAAGAGACCCAGTGTGAAGCATGCACAGGACTAGACATAAGGGTATTAGCCAAATCATCCTAATTTCATGATTAGTTTGCTCTTTATTTCTGTAACATAAAAGTTATGATTCAGACTTGTGAGGTTGTGTGTTTCCAATAATTTCTTTTTCATTTATTCTAGGTTGTATGATTTTTGTATGATTTTTCCTAGTATTATATTGTGATTTTTTTTGTATTTCTGTGGTATCAGTTATAATGACTCTTCTTTCATTTTTATTTAGTTCAGTCATTTCTGTTTTATTCTGGGTAAGTCTAGCTAACATTTTGTCAACTTTGTTTCATCTCCTGTTATACATTTGTTGGTATTCTTGACATAGCTTTATAGGTCTCTGAGTCTCTGCTTATTTTTCTTCAATTTGTTTTCTCTCAATTCTTTCAACTGGTTAGTTTCTGTTGGTTTCTGTTAAGATTTATTGATTCCTCAGTCATCTTAAATATGCTATTAAGCTAAATATTTGATTCAGTTATTATATCTTCTAACAAAAAATTTCCCATTTTTATAGTTTCTATTTACCTAATGGAGTCTTCTATTGGCTGAGTTATCGTCATTATATGTCTGGCAGTCAAACCTGTGAGGCTTCTACCCTCTGTTGAAAGATCTGTGCATAGGTTTTGGGGGCATTTTCAAACCTCAAGTCGAATTTTGAGTTAGTCTTCAAGTCTTCCTTGCCTTTCACTTTTCACTGGGATGTTTCAACTCTCCCTATTTGGCCAGACATATATTTATATTTTCCCCCAAAACTCCTTTCTCTTTACAGTATCTGTGGGATCTTTATCAAGAGGCTTTTTCTCTGATGTTTTAATGAATTGGACAGAAGTATCTAATTGTTTTATTTTGCTGTAAATCCATTGGTCTAGAAGATTTTATTCTGATTTGTTCTAACACTCATGTAAAGTGTTAATCAAAAATTATGTATTTGTTGTAGTGGGTTGAATTGTGTCCCAATTCAGTATCCAAAAAGATATGTTCAATGCCTAAGTCCCAGCACCTGTGTATGTACGTGAATTTATTCAGGAATAGGACCTTTACAGACATACTCAAGGTAAGACAAGGTCATACTGCATTAGGATGGGCCCAAAAGCCATTGACTGGGATTTTTATAAGAGAGCACACAGAGATACATACACTCCAAGGGAAGAAGGCCATGTAAAGATGCAATGGTGTAGCGATAAACCAAGGAATGTCAAGGACTGAAGAGAGCCGCCAACGTCTAGAAAGAAGTGAGAAAACATCCTCCCTCAGAGCCTTCAGGGGAAATATGGCTGTGCCAGCACTTTGATTTAGGGCTTCTTGCTTTCAGAACTGTGAGAGAATAACTTTCTTTTTTAAGCCACGCAATTTGTTATACTTTGCTCTGGCAGTTTTAGGAAACGAAAACATATATCAAGGAGTCTATATCCTATTCCATTTTTTGCTTGTGCATTAAATCCACCTTTTCTGGTTCAAGGCTATACCAAAAAAAAAGTGAGGAAAGAATTATGGTCAGATCAGATTTGCAATATACTCTAGAGTACTGTGTAAAGGTGATAACTAGACTATCTCTAAAGTCTCAGATAGACTTTTATTTGATTGTAGAACTGAATTAAACTTTCCACTATTTTTACACAAAATAAATTTGGAAAGAACAAGTCTTCAAAATACTTTGTCCAGTATTTACAGCCTTGCTGTTCTCTAGAAATGATTTTGAGGAAGGAGTGCAGGGTCTCTTAGAGTATTCTCTCATTCTTTTCAAGTTCTCTTTTCCATTCAGTGTTTTATATTATACCATCAAAAAGCAAAATAAAATAGACAATAAAACATATACATGAGTTAGAGTATAGAGTGAGTACATGTAACAAGCAACAGTCTGTCCTGAAAGGCCATGGACATAAAGTAAGAAGAAAACGTGAGTATCTTGCAATGGTCAGTCAGCTGTGATCCTGACCACCTGTTGTGTCATATCAGTAACCTAAGAGTTGGCCTTCTCCAGTGAAAACGCCAACAAATGGAGATTTCCAGAAGCAGAAGGTCTAGATTTAGTCCAGAGTTACCACATTATTAGATTCTGCAAGGCTTTGTGTGTAGAACACACCCAAGTAAAAGCCATGGTATTTTCTCTTAAATAATTTTAAGCCCAATAAAGTGAACCATTACTAGAATGTCAATATAAGTTATAATTCGAGATGACAAATGTTAAGAACAAGCTAGTGCACTACTAATGACTATTGCAGGGTATATACTGCTTAAGCCATTTGAAGAATATTGACTTGGGTTATCTTCATTGTCAACAATAGTTCATTTGCCAGGAGGTCATTGAAGAGCTTGTCAATTTTATTGACAGGGCCAATCTTATCCATTAAGGAGCTACAAAATGTTTTAATCACACCATGGGAACATGCAACTGATCTACCCAGCCTGTTAAAAATTAATTTTATGATTGCCTAACTCTTAAAGACATATGTAAAACATAACTCTTATTTTCTTTAAATTTGATTAAAAGCAAATGTGATATCCGTGAGTAATTCTCTTTCTAAATTGTATAGTTTGGATTGAATATATTGTTCTCATTTTTTCTCTCCCTGGAAATAAACACACATTTCACAGTCTGGCTAGCATACTACATTATGATCAACTGGATTCATGCAAACACTGCTTAAGACATGACATCCAAAGGCCAGATTTTTTTGCTGGTGTACCAACTAGTTTTGTCTTGAGAATCCTAGGTGAGATTGGGTGCTAAGGTTACATATAAATTTCTCACTCTATTTTAGAGGATCTAAACCCTTTTTAACCAGTTCGTTTCCTAGTTTGTAGGTTGATGATAGGTGGGAAATATGAAGATATAATGACCATCAAAAATTAATTTTTGTGTCAAGTGTGTCCTTTGCACTGAATGTGTGAATTGTTTTATAGGCTAAGTGGAATCGAAATTTTGGTAATGGATGACATCACACTTCACTTATTTCAAGACTTTACTCATCATTCAGGAAGATTGCATATCATACTACGTCGATGCATTGTACAGACTTCAAGCATTCTCAGAAGTGGCTAGAGAAGGCTGACAAAATTTGACAAATCTTTAACATATAGATAGTAATGTACATTTTAAAAATCCTATAAAATGTCAGTATTTCCCGTCCACCCTAACCTCATGTCCAGCCCTCTCTAAACACCCCGATTGGTTCCACTGTATTGCTATAGAAGCAGATAAATTTTATACTCATGACTCACCTCTAAGAGCTCTTCAAGACATTATGTATTCTATATATTAGACACCACTTTATTGACTTGCAAAGCCTGCCAAATTTCCAAGCCTCTCTTATGATTCATAGTGAAGGTCCTCATAATTAATCTTCAAGTATATCAGCAAATCAGACTCACAACTCTCTGGGTAGTTGTACTCTAAAAGGCATTTTAGTTTCTTCGCAATGCCAATTCAATTTTTATTCTCATGTCTCATACCAATCAGTTGCAAAATTGAGCTAATTTTAACCCTGGCTCTTGATCCTGCTTTGTAACTCAGATTCAGGCACATGAAGATAATAAATACCCTAAATTTATGATGAGTTATCCAAATAGTCAATTTCCCTGCCCTGTAATGCAGAGGCTATCTTCCCCAACCTGCTAATTAGGGGACTTTCTAATCTAGTTTCAGACCTGTCTCTCCCCCTCATGTAACTCCTTTTCTCTAACTGCATTTGGCACTAAATACCAGTGTGGTGTGACTGAGCTGCTATGTATTCACTATTTGGTTTCTCTATCTCTATTTGTAAGAATCCCTGAGCCTCTAACATGACTACAATCTTTTGTTAATACTCTTCACGTGTTCTCTTGTCTTATAAACTGATTATGGGAATTAAAAGCTAATTTTGCATTCATGTTCCCATGCCTGGTATAGAATTTTCAACTCCTAATATAGACCCTATCTCCTAATATATAAACTTAACTTGAAACTTTACACCTAGATTTTTAGTCCTGCTGTCTATGAACTGATCCAACTCTCATTGCTTACCCAAACTGCATTTCTCTTATCCAGTCTTAGTAAATCCGTTGTTTTAAAGGGGCTCAGTCAGCATATTTAGAAGAGTTAACAAAGTTGCAATCATATAAGTGATCTCAATTTCCCACTATTGAAAAATTGTGACAGTGCAACTTCATTAAATCGGAAAACCCAAGATATATTATAAATTCTAATCACTGGATTTAATGTCCTTGATTACTTATATCCCTATCAAATGTCTTTAATTCTCATATCACCTATTGATTTTATCACTCTTATAAAAGTAGTATATACAATTTTCTATTGTTACTCGATGTTGCATATGTCATGTTAGAAGTTACTAACTAGTTTTATGCTTATATTATGCCACTCATTTATGACCCCTAACGTGTTGTAGAAACATAGAATGTATTCAGTAGATATATATTTATGCACACCATTTCTTTTAAGGCTGGACAACGTAAAGCAACTGGAAAAATCCGATAGCTTCTTAAATATATCAGATTGAATTTCAAGAAATACTTTAAATTATAAAACTGAGATTAAGCACATTTAAATTTCTCAATCTATGAGCAAAGACATATGCAGCAATTCAAACATTAAGATTAATTCTCCAAATGAACTCAATCACCAACAATAAATCTATAACTTCATAAATATATTAAATGACAAAAATGCAGAGTATATGGCAAATTTAATTTTAGTTCAGTCTTTGCTCAAGTGGTAAAAACCTGTGATCTAGTATTTGCTATGTAAGTTCTGTAAGTCTATATAAGTAAGAAACACTCCTGAGTTTCTCTATAACCATTTGACATTTGGGGAGAATATGCATATTATTAATATTATAAATATTGAAGAGATAAAACCATTCCTTTGAAATATGAGATATTTATATTTTTTTGTTTAGTTTATAAATGTTTTGACAATCTGTTGTTCCAGAAACTATGCTGAGCTCTGGTGATAAGTTAATTTTAAAAAAGTTACAATATAATCAAAGAGACATGTATAAAACCAAATAATCTATAAATAAAATCTGTCAAGTATAACAATAAACATATTTGCAATTCAATACGGACTTTGTGGAAAGCGTGACTGCTTTTTACTGGATGAATCAAGTAAGTTCAGACAGGTGCTATGAGTTCTGAGTAATGAATAGAAGTCTTCCATGAATAGTATTATTTTAGAATGGACTTTAAAACAGAGGAAAGAGCACGTGCAGAAGCATGGAGTCATGAAAGGATATGACATTTCAAGAACATTCCTCATGGTGAGAAATCTCACATCCCTAACCTTTTAACTGGTAGGAAGTAAGACTGGGGTGATAGGATGGAATCAAATTATGAGGAAATTGTACATTGAAGCAGTGAGTTCCCTTATCACACTGTTATTCATAGCCAATTACAGGTTTAAGTAGGGAATGTGGTTCTCAGATTAGTTTTATTTGGGTTGTGTGTGTATGTGCATGTGTGTCTGTGTGATTTAACTTGTGTATGTATAACAGATTTTTATTGAATGAGAGAAATAATTATAGCAGAACAAATTTAGTGGAATATGTCATCATCTTTTACCCACTGTCATATTGTGGGGAAGGGGGTTGGGGTATTGATCTCATTCCCAGCAATAGGGCAGTCTCTTATTTGTCTGATTCCCTTAGAATAGTCCAATTGCTCATACCTTGGTAATTAGTTCAGGTAACTTATTTAAAAACAGCCCACAGAATTCCTTTGATTAAAATGATTGGTTAATGAATTTTTCCATGCTCCCATTTATGTCAATAGGCCTGAGATAAGGATTTCTGTGGAATTCTCAGAAGGAAGGTCTTTTGTTCTTTTGAGAGGTCTACCAGAAAATAGGCTCCATTAATGTATATATAGTTTGTACCTATTGTTTTGCACTTACAAGTTCTGTTTCAATGAATGTACTTGAACTTGGTATAATACTGCAAGTATAAAACTATGGGTAAACTTATTTTACTGTGTGAAGTGATCTAGCAGTTAGTGTTAGTTAATTAAATTATTCCAATCTGTTGTCCAGTGTACAATAACATGATACATTTAATTTAGATTTCTTATTTATCCTTGATCTTGTGATTATAATGATGGCTAAAATAATTACATTTCTTATGAAAATAACTTATGAGAAACTTTGAAACAATTGATTGGCAAAAAAATTTCTCAATACATTCTACTTTTTCAATATTCCTATAAAAATATTCCCTCAAATAGAATATCACTGCTATTAAAAAAATTGCTAGCTAACTCCCAACGATATTTGTTAACATTACTGATACTTTTATTAGAGGCAAAGTCATGATGTGTAATCAATTATTCAGTCTCCCATAAAACTCCTGTTATCCTTAGTCAGATTGGAAATATAGGGAACATAGAATGAAATAATTCCAGAAAGTAGTTTAACAATTCCTTTATGCAATTTCAAATAAAGATTATTTTATTATAATTTTGATATTCAAATGTTTTTTAATCATGGACTGAACTGAGTAGATTTATGCACAAAAAACATCTGAGTAGATGTCTTTGAAAACAAGATATCAGTTCTCCTTTTTGTACCTGTTCATGATCCACATGGGAACTGGCAGTTCTAGAGGAAAATGAGCAGATGGTCCATTCCCACATGCTGAACAGCATGTAATAGAAAATAAACACACTCAATAACTATTTTGTTCAGGAAGTTAGGAGGGGGATAAACATGAGATTGGGGCAGACAGGAAATATTGATACTTTATAGGATTTCAAATTTTTACAAAAGTACACTTAAAAAATAATGGAAGGAAAGAGAATTTGTGGGCTATAAATATTGTAACTTCAAAATACACTGTGATAGGGCTTCTGTAAAAACTGGTAGATTCTAGGGAAAAAACTGGAAGAATCTATGTCCAGTTTCCAGCTTTATGCAAAAAAATTAACAGCAAATAGCAGAAGACAAATATGCAAAAGAGGTCATTGGAGAGACCTCCGAAAGATTAAATTGCCTAAAAAATATTTTTTAATATTTTCCACAATTAATGTTAATATTTACTTTTCAATGTAACAATGTTATTAGAGTAGAATACAGCAAAATCAAAGGTTTCCTCACATAGCTCAATTTCTAATGAAGAAGAGGCTAGCAGTGTTGGGTTTGGTCTAGCTTTATTATTCTTCATTGAAGAACTGAGAGAAAGCATTCAAATAATGTCAGCAAGTTGGGGACAATGACAGTCCATGGAGAAAAGCTTAAAAACCACTACTGCATTAGTGTGTTAACTTTTTGTCTAGCCTAATCTATTTGCCATAACCAGTGTCATCTGAATAATAGGCAGGAGCCAGTGCAAAGTGAAAACATGGGGCCCGGCCCCTTGTTCAACAAGCAAAAAAAAAAAAAAAAAAGTTTGATTAAAAGTTCTAAACTATAATGCATTTTCCTTTATTCCACAGTCTCTTTCTTGACTTCTCATTTTTTAAATTTGCTATTTGATGTCATGCTAAGAAAAGTCAAAATAAAAATTTTAATTGTTAGTGAATTTTAATTTCATCTTTATATTGTACAATGCTGGATTTCAATGTAAATATGAGCACATTTGACTCACAGGAGAATTCATCAAAATTATATCATTTATATTTCATAGCTTACACATGCATGTTTTTCGTTTTTTCCATAACACTGAAAACTCTGTGCAAAACTAATTCAGTTGTTTTCATTTCACTTCTTGATACACACACATTCCACCAACACTCTCCACTTTCAGCTGGTTGATAAGTAAGGATGAACTGAAAGGAGAGGGAAATATGGGAAATAATTTTCTCTTTCCTTTTATGTCATCAGTTCCTGTGTAAGTGGTTGGCTAATACAGGAAAGTAACACAAGTTCAAGAGAAGATACAATAGGATTTCTTGATCATTTATTTATCTTAAAATGCCCCGCTTTCTTTATGTGTTTGAATAAAGTTCCAATTGGAATGGAAAGCATGAAATGTTACATGTTTATCTTATGTTTGCTCTGAGTCTCACTGAACTTCCATGCATTGTGGATCCAACAGAATTCTCTGTTAATAGAGCACCGTAAATGTCATTGCACCTTGCTTTTTTTTTCAATATTTTGATTTTGAGATTTATTCTTATAGATATCTATGGGACTAGATCATTATTTTGGGTGTTATAATTACAGAATTCTATTACATTAGTGTACTACTTTGTATATCCATTACTATATTAATGCACGGTGGGTTGCATTTCTTTACTTTGTTACTGGTATTAGTGCTTCAATAAGGGGCTTTAAGCATGCTTCCTTTTAGACTTTTCTGTCATAGTTTTGTTAGGTTAAGTATACTAAAAATGGAATTGCAGTGTCAGAGTACTGGTATTCATTCAATCTAATATATATTGATAAATTACTTTTGAAATTATAGCAATTTATACCTGAAGGCATGAGAGCTTCCATTTTCACATTCTTGCCAAAATATCTATATTTCAGATTTTTAATTTTCGTGGTCAGTCTGATGATGATCAATGGTAACATGGTTCAATGTGCAGTTCTCTACTTATTAGTGAGGATGGACATTTCTTCAGAGATTTATTGCCCATCTATTTCTTTGAAGGCCCTTCATGTCAGTTATTTAGTTTCCTTCTCAGTTCTTTACTTTTTATTGATGACATAGGAATTCCAAATGTGTTCTAGTAACTAATCCTCTGTCAATTATGTGCATTGCACGTCTCTCATTGAAGACTTTGATTTATCTTTTATCTTTGTTTACACCATTTTCCGACAAAGAGCTTCGTTGTTGTTCATGTAATCAAATCTTCACTCTTTTTAAAAATGTCGTTAACTTTTTAGTCATTAACTTTTTTTACAGTTCAGTCATTCTTAGATTTACTAAAATGTTAACTTGTTTCTTATTTCAGCATTGCTTCCTATATCCCATTTTTTTTTCTATATTCAATAAACTCCCTACTGAAATCTAAGCACTAATGATTTTTTCAATTTGAAATTCAAGTACTAGAATTCTTAATATTTATTTCTAATTAAAATTGTTCTAATTAATTCCAAAGTTGAATATATTCCTTATTAGCATCTATATTGTTGATGATATACCTGCTGTTCATACAATTTTAAGCCTATCTATGTAATCTTTCTCTTTCTTGCTAATTAGATTTCCCTTGTCTCTGATGCCACATAATTCTTCTGTGATCTCCCTGAATACAAGTTTGTTTTTTGGTTTTTGTTTTTCTTATCTTGCAGTGGAATCTTTTGATTTTCCATTTTCCTGTTCTATTTCTGTTAGTAGTAGTTTTATCTTTGAATGTTAACTATTTCTCCTTCTCTCTTTTATTTATTTTCTTCTTTCTGAAACTCCTATTAGATTTGT
>NC_048221.1:103715349-103877056 GCF_002007445.2 Ailuropoda melanoleuca
GCTGTCACCATCTTGAGATTGTCAATAATATCCTGGAAGTTGTATTGTTAAGTGAAGTGTAGTGGCACAGTGCAGCATGTGCATAGAGCGCTATGTATGCCCATCATTCTTTGTGATCCAATTATATTGGAGGACTGTTTTTGTTTGTTTAAAAAACATTTGAAAAGTTAACAGAAAAAAATAATTTTAAAATTATCCAAAAATTAACTGGCATCAGACAGACTGGAAATGGAAGAAGCCTTAGGCACTTGAAAAGTGATAGCTAGAGAAAGAAAAAGAAGATTCTGGTGTGGTAAAACATTACCCATAAGCAAGAGTCCCACATGAGCGCCACTAGATGCACTGAGGAAAGATGCTGAATGACAAAAATGCTAAAATTTTTCACTTAAAAAAATGTTATATAGGGGCGTCTGGGTAACGCAGTCATTAAGCGTCTGCCTTCGGCTCAGGGCGTGATCCCGATGTTATGGGATCGAGCCCCACATCAGGCTCCTCCTCTGGGAGGCTGCTTCTTCCTCTCCCACTCCCTCTGCTTGTGTTCCCTCTCTAGCTGGCTATCTCTCTGTCAAGTAAATAAATAAAATCTTTAAAAAAAATGTTATATATTGAAGCTGAACTTATAAGACCAGGGGATGCCTTTTGAAATAAAGCCTGTCCATGCTGTACAATGAATAAGGCTGACTGGACTTGTTATCTGCCCAGGCATATTGATGAGTGGGAGTATAAGCCAAATTTCATGGGATGGAAAATATCCTGTTTTTGTGGAATGCTTTTCATGCCAGAAATTTAACTGAACACAGAAGAAGAGAAAACTGAAAATTTCCTTCAATTTAAATGTCCGTATNATAAGGCCCCACATTAGGTGTAATACTATGCTGTCACCATCTTGAGATTGTCAATAATATCCTGGAAGTTGTATTGTTAAGTGAAGTGTAGTGGCACAGTGCAGCATGTGCATAGAGCGCTATGTATGCCCATCATTCTTTGTGATCCAATTATATTGGAGGACTGTTTTTGTTTGTTTAAAAAACATTTGAAAAGTTAACAGAAAAAAATAATTTTAAAATTATCCAAAAATTAACTGGCATCAGACAGACTGGAAATGGAAGAAGCCTTAGGCACTTGAAAAGTGATAGCTAGAGAAAGAAAAAGAAGATTCTGGTGTGGTAAAACATTGCCCATAAGCAAGAGTCCCACATGAGCGCCACTAGATGCACTGAGGAAAGATGCTGAATGACAAAAATGCTAAAATTTTTCACTTAAAAAAATGTTATATAGGGGCGTCTGGGTAACGCAGTCATTAAGCGTCTGCCTTCGGCTCAGGGCGTGATCCCGATGTTATGGGATCGAGCCCCACATCAGGCTCCTCCTCTGGGAGGCTGCTTCTTCCTCTCCCACTCCCTCTGCTTGTGTTCCCTCTCTAGCTGGCTATCTCTCTGTCAAGTAAATAAATAAAATCTTTAAAAAAAATGTTATATATTGAAGCTGAACTTATAAGACCAGGGGATGCCTTTTGAAATAAAGCCTGTCCATGCTGTACAATGAATAAGGCTGACTGCACTTGTTATCTGCCCAGGCATATTGATGAGTGGGAGTATAAGCCAAATTTCATGGGATGGAAAATATCCTGTTTTTGTGGAATGCTTTTCATGCCAGAAATTTAACTGAACACAGAAGAAGAGAAAACTGAAAATTTCCTTCAATTTAAATGTCCGTATATCATAGGAATTTGAAGTGTTAGAAGATCACATGTACATTGTCTACAAAATTCTAGGGAAATGAAAATATGAAGAAAAAAATTAATTCCCCTTAAGTATCATTCAAGTATAAGAGCAACTATTCTACATCATCCTTTCTTGAGAAATTAACCTTATCGATAAAATTCAGGAAACTGATAGAATAATTGAAATCTATTTTAAAAGAAAAAAATCCAGGAATGGAGAACTTATGCTAAAATTATTGTTATTGAGAATAAATGTCATATAATTATAGCAACTAATTCAACAATTTAAGGAATTATGATTAAAAAAGAAAATATAATTTTTTTAACATTTTATTTATTTTAGAGAGAGATAGAGAGTGCGAGCAGGGAGAGGGGCAGAAGGAGAGGGAGAGAGATAATCCCAAGCACGTGCTGCACTGAGTGCAGAGCCCAACAAGAGGCTTGATCCCTGGACCCTGAGATCATGATCTGAGCTGAAATCAAGAGTCCAACGCTTAACCAACTGAGCCTTTCAAGCACCCCAAAAATATAAATGTTCTAAACTGTGGCCCAGCAAAAATCATATTTTAAGGATTCTAAAAACTTTGCTTGTTTAAGAAAAGCAGTCCATTTTGTTTAGCAGTTTGGACAAAAACATTTTTAAATGATGACTTAAAAAGCTTAATGATTTTCTGAAGTTCTTTTCTTAATTCTAATGTTTTAAGTAGCATTTCTCTCACTATGAACAAAAAGTAATCTGATTTTTACTAATTCTCCCATTTCTCTTTAAAAAATCCAAACGATAATAAATTTAGTGTCTTTGTCATAAAATTATTTGCTTTAAAAACTCTATCAATATAGCTCTCTATCCATTTTCATTTTTGCAAAAGCACTGTGAGGTTTCTGAAGTGATGTTCCACACAGCGTTTATGTACACAGTGGTGTTTGCTGGAGGTGGATTATATACAGCTCAAATGAACTAATTGGTTAATTTTCAGGAATTAAACTATTGAGAACTAGAAAGCAGCCATGTTGGTAGTCTCTCTACCACAGAAATTGAAAAACACTACAGAATAAGTCCTACCCCCTCCCAAACCAGTTTGCTGAGACACCACTGAACAGGATGATAGGGAATGAAGTTATTCGTTGATTATTTCTTTGAACTTGTTTCTTCTGTTGTGTTTATTAATAAGAATATGTCATGTTGCTAAAAACAGGAAAGGTATTTTTTAAAGGAGGAAACCAAAACTACATTTCTAATATTTTGTGGACTTTTCCCTTGTGAGGCCCACCCACTGTGATTGGTTATCTTTTTTTTTTTTAAGATTTTATTTATTTATTCGACAGAGACAGAGACAGCCAGCGAGAGAGGGAACACAAGCAGGGGGAGTGGAGAGGAAGAAGCAGGCTCACAGCGGAGGAGCCTGATGTGGGACTCGATCCCATAACGCCGGGATCACGCTCTGAGCTGAAGGCAGACGCTTAACCGCTGTGCCACCCAGGTGCCCCGTGATTGGTTATCTTTCAGATTACTCAAAACAAGATTTTTTTCCTCATGTATATGATAGCATTTCTTTGTTTGGAGAACAAAAAAATTCATCTGCTTACTTAAGCCATTTTATATACTATAATTCCCAGATTTTACAGGAAGAAAAAAGAGGGCAATTGTAATATTCAGAAAATCCAAGTAAAAGAAGTCTTTAAATAAATTACTCATTTCTTAGCTATACTTGAAAAGGGGGAAAAAAGACTTTTAAAAGACTGGAGAAAATGTGTGTGTTGATGTTGGGGAGGAGTTTATTTTAACTCTTGGAATATCTAATTTTCTTTGACAAAATAGTAACACTAATGCATATCTTTTTTTTTTTTTTAAGATTTTATTTATTTATTCAACAGAGATAGCGACAGCCAGCAAGAGAGGGAACACAAGCAGGGGGAGTGGGAGAGGAAGAAGCAGGCTCCCAGCGGAGGAGCCTGATGTGGGGCTCGATCCCAGAACGCCGGGATCACGCCCTGAGCCGAAGGCAGACGCTTAACCGCTGTGCCACCCAGGCGCCCCACTAATGCATATCTTATACATTCTTCTGTCTTATCTAAACCAGTCTTCCGTGTTTTAACGTGTCTTCATTAACCACAGCAAAATTCTCCAGCACTGTTGCTCTTTACCTGTATTGAACTGTTCTTTATTTNGCTGATATAGGGCTTGGTCCCATAACGCCGGGATCATGCCCTGAGCCGAAGGCAGACGCCTAACCGCTGTGCCACCCAGGCGCCCCACTAATGCATATCTTATACATTCTTCTGTCTTATCTAAACCAGTNGCATATCTTATACATTCTTCTATCTTATCTAAACCAGTCTTCTGTGTTTTAACGTGTCTTCATTAACCACAGCAAAATTCTCCAGCACTGTTGCTCTTTACCTGTATTGAACTGTTCTTTATTTTTCAATTCTAATTCCTGCCTAACATTCTTAAATAGATCTATCGGTTTCCAATAGTCGTGAAATGTGAACTTAGAAGTTCGGTACATTGAGCTGTCTAAAGTCATTTGTTCTTCTTTTGTTATCAGTTCCTTATAAATTGTTTTATTCACCAAATAGAACTACTTGTTTTGTTCTAATCAATATGTATTTTCTCTGAATGCCTTTCAAGTTATTGGACGCAGTCTTCTTAAATTTAATACCACACCAACTTAATAATGTATTCAATGTTTGTGATTAAAGAAACAAAATTTAGGATTGATTGATTGATTTATACCCTAAGTTCACGAAGTATCTTGGATGGCTTACAAGAACAACTTCACATGTTACTACTTTATGGATTTTATCTGACAAAATGGCAAGCAGCATTGTTAGGAGTTTATAGGGAAAACGGTAAGAAGATATCACACTAGTCCTGCACAAAGAACATGTCAAAGTGCCAAACCAAATTCATTTTGTGATCATAGTCTGTGAACTATCCTATCCCCTCCCATAACACCCAATCTCTCTCCTCCAGACAGTGCCACACAACTGAGACTAAGCTCTTGTTCTCTCAAGTCAACAGGATGCTGCTGTGGGAAGGACAGAGTCTCTTCTGAATGATGACTTTTTAAACCTCTAGGTATTGTTAACCTTGATAAACATGCAGAAGTGTAAGGATTTCCCCTTCCATATTTGTTGGTGCCCTTTGTGTCGCTTACTGAGAAGGAATTCTCTTTCCTTAAGTACTTGCTATTTGGTTGAATACTAGTCCTGACTGTAACTTTGCAACGAGCAGGCATTGAAGCACCAGGCTTGACCCCACCACATCTCACCCTCCACGTGTTCTACCACTGATACACTTGAAACTGTGATTCCTTTTCCCCTCAAAGACAGTTTTTTCTGTAAGACTGACTTGGATGACTCTGAAAGCCTAGAGATAATTTACACAGTTAACATAATAAAGACTACAAAATAAAACCAATTGAAAACTGCAGATCACAATCGTATTAATAATATCATACAGTTCCTTTACTCAAAACTATTTACTGCTCCTTGTATTACCTGGGGAATATATAATTCCAGGTCCTCATTGGATCTTGTTCAATCTATTAGTGCCACCATTTTATAAGAACACAAGTGTTGAACTTCAGTATGGAAGTTCACTAATTAAAAAGAAAAAAATAAGAACACAAGTGTTGCACTTCAAGCAAGTTGTTGTAAGGTATAGAAAAATTTATAAGATGAAATTGGTGGAAACTATCAGTGTATATAGCAAATGCCTCACGATCAAGGACAACTTGTTATTTATCCTAAGAGTGACTTTTATTGACATGCCATTTGTCTAAATTGCCAGAAATGGTCTGAAATTGGGAGAAGTTAATAGTGGATATTAACCTAACTAACAAAAACAACCTAATATTTTTTACTTCCCTATCTCAACCTGATGCAGAATGTCCCCCCTGACTGCAAAGTTTTTCCAGGAATCTTCAGAGGGCATCCTACAAGCACCCTTGAATTAGTCCATCAGAGATTACTATCATGCAGTAAACATTATTATAATCACCCTTAATCATCTGTCTTTCTTGTTCTTGGGAACTTCTTGAAGTATTGCCATTGCTGTGAAGGCCCATGTGAAATGACAGGGCTGTTCTCTCAAAGATTTGAACAGTTCAGAGACATCCTTGAAAACGTGGACAGATGACTTGCTTATATCCTACTATCCCACACTTAGGTACTTGAGAAGCTAAGCAGTGCCACTTGTGTACCTGGTTCTCACAGAGTAACTCACAAATAGAGACCCTTCAGATTCTGCCTGCAGTTCCTCTCACAGTGGGACTCAAATACCAGCCATTATGGCAAGGAAAGAGAATATTCTGCACTTTCTCTTCCCCCCTCCCATGCATATTCTCCTCCCTCTCAATAATCTTCTCACATCTGTTCTCCATGCAAACAAACCCATAGGATATGGATGCCTGGCGTTGCCTGCCTGGCTACTCAGTAGAAACATCCCAGACAGATACGCATCGACTTTAGTCTCAGTTAAGACCACTGCCTACATCTATATTGCACTTCAGTAGGTCAGAACTGCTAAGGTACTTGGTCATCATTCTATTGCAGTCCTTTCTTTCTTTCTTTTCTTTTCTTTTTTTTTTTACTCTGGATTTGTATCTGACTTCCCAACTTTATTGTTGACAGATTCTTTTTGGAGGGAAAGTGACCTGGAAATTTCCTAACCATTAGTTGGTCCCATGCTTCACTAGTAGCCCGTATCCCCCTACCCAAGTCGGTGGCTCCACTTATGATCCACCCACCCACCCTACTTACCCTTAATTGACATCAAGACAATTTCATTGCTGCCCCTCCCCATGACTTTCTTCTCTGCCTGCCTGTAAGCATCTAGAGTTATAACATTCTCAGAATGGGGCATAAAGTCACAGTCAAAACTGTTCAGAAAACAGGAGACAAATCCTAAAAAGGAACAAAGCTACTGTATTTGGAAATGAAATTCTCAGGGGGATTTTTCAAGCGCTTGAACGCTGGTCTTAGAACAAGAACAGCTTGAGATTGTGTTTCAGTCCTTACAGATTGCTCTCAGTCTCAGCAGGAAACAATTGTACTATGTTCTGCAGCTTTTAGAAAATAAACATTTAACAACTTGGAAACACCAGATCCAGTCCTATTACTGACAGAAAGCAAGGATGCAAATCAAAGATACGGTGAGGCTATTTGTCTGCACTCATAGGAAAAACAAATATGAATAGGAGATATTTTCTGAATGTGACTTTCTGTTTATTTGGAGAGTAAAATACTAATCTCTGGCCAGGAATATTCCACATTTGGATTCAAAAGGTTTATAAGTGGGAATCAATCATATGTGAGAAATTGATTTTTTTCACGCAGTGGCTGGGTGAAAGGCATACTTCATGAAAGTAAATGAAGTTCTGTCTTGAGATAATGAGAATACAGTTGCCAAGGGACGCTGTGAAATAGTCCCTGTAGATCTTTCTTCCCACTTGATCCTATATTATGTAATTATTTTTGGAAAGCTTTCAAAGTGGGGATGATTTCAATGCCATAAAGTGAATAAAGGAAGTGCAACACTTCTCAATTAAGATTGGAAGAGTAATAAGAATGTAAAGAATATGAAGGCCCTGCCAGCTCCATACTATAGTTTAAGAAACAAATACTGAAACTTTTTCTTTCAAATGCTAGCAGTGATCTATGGCTCCCATATGTAGTTGCCTTTTTTTGAATCTTAAAATAGAAATTTTGTCATACATGGACAAAGATAAAAATAGCCTACTCTTCACATCACTGTCTACATCCTTCTCCACGAAGTATCTTCCAAGACATTTTCATGGTCTGATTGTCTTCCCTCTGGATGGATGTGTCTAGTAGTTAGATATTGTGATAGTGACTGTTTTTGAAGACTGAACATGGATGTTTGTAGTCACGTACTCATTGGTTCTGGGTTTCTTGTTTTTTGTTTCTTTGTTTTTAAAGACTTTATTTTTACTAGAGCAACTTAAGGCTAAGCAAAATTGGGAGGAAGGTACAGAGATTTCCCACATACACCCTGCCCCCACTAGAGTTGCTTTTTAGTTTTTAGGATTTTTTTTTTCCATTTTTGGTTTGCTTGATCTAGAACTCTCTGCAGTCATAAATATAAGGTAGTCCTTTCTTGGACTTCAGTCCCCTCTTATCTTTCTTAACGCCATAGAATATGCTTTCACATTTACCTTTCTGACCACATCTATGTGTCTTTTACTAACTTCTGTACTTTCCCTCATTTCTTAGTTATGGAGATATCCAGAGGTGCAGTCCTCAAGTCTGTGCTGTCTTTTATTCATGGTCATTACCTAGTCTCAAAACATCATAAATTCTCTGTGTGTTTGGGTCCCAAAACTTCATCTTCAGTCATTCAACTTATTTGAATTTCTCTTGGATGTCATTACTTCTTTAAGGTTTATTACTATGTTTCTTTCCAAAGAAGCTTTCCTGGCCCTTCCTGTTGCAAAAGAACCCTTTGCATGCAGCATTTTATGGCATATTCACAATATATTACAACGATTTGTTTGCAAGGCCTTACATGTTTCTTCACATGTGTATACGTGTGTAGTGGTGTGTCATCTCGGGCCTGCTGACTGGGCACTCATACATGAACACGAAGGAAAAAAACACGCCTTTAAGCAACCGTCATGTTTTAAGGTCTGACACTTAGTATGATGCTTAGACAATCTGATTTTGGTACAATGTGAGTTCGCTGCCCCCCACCCCATGGTGTGCTTCAGTCTTTTAAAATTGATAAAAGATAAAAATACAAAGACCAAAAATTAGTTTATAATAGCTAAATGTAACCTTTAAGAGATGAGTTATGTGTCTTTACTGACTGATTAGGGCATTCTTTTTGATGCAATTAAGTGCAGTTGGAAGGTCAACTTACAATCAGAAATCTGATAAATAGTATGGAATTTCTACATCAAAACACATATGAATTCTCCTAGCGATTAAGTTCTCTGACAATGTCTGGGTATTTTATGTAACCTGTTCTTATGTTCCCACCTGACTAGCACATTTTCACTGTATTTATTGATACCCTAAATAAGATTAATGCCAGATATTATCCTGGGATGCATTCTGCCTTTAAGAAGAGCTTTGAATATGGACAATCTGCTCTTTCTAATGGCTATTTTATAGGTAAATACTTGGAGGAACATCTTATTTTCTTATTTTGAAATGCAGCAGGAAGAGATAGCAGGAAGGGTGAGAATTGGATTCCATATACTTTCCCCTTGGCTGTTTTGTCTTACATATCCCAGGTAGTTCTTGATCATCTGGTATAATGCCTTGGTAAAAACACAGTAGAAAATCAACAAATAAGGGTGGAAAAAAAAATAAAGAAAATGAAGACCTGAATGAATTGCTTCTTTTTCTGTTACACATGAAACCCTGGGGAATTGCAGTTATGAAAATCACTGTAAAATACTCTAATGGCATAGATTATAGTTCTATTTCTACCACTTTATAGGGATAATCATGTTCACATTACGTATTTGAAAACTGGGAACTGTTTTCTTATCGTTTTTATGCTCACATGGGAGAAATGAAGCAGAAACCCTGTAACCTGAAGATGACAAGCTTTCTTGGAAAGGTGTTTTTCTTAAGCAGGGAGAGCGGGGGGAGTGAGCCATAAAGTATAGAGAGAAATATCTCAAACATTTTGTTTTGAATCCAGAATTTAAATGAATATAACTTAATCAAGCAGTGGGAAGTCCTCTAATTTTGTCCGCCTTTTGTATTTTATTCTAATGCTTATTTTAGAGGAAGCAATAAGGACAGTGTATATTAAGAGACATGATTTTATAGTGTTCTATCCTATCTCAGTGTTTTGGCCTGTCTTGACCCGTAAGTGTTGATAGGATTTCAGAGAATGAAAGAATCCTAGTGTAGCTCAAATACTCTGCCAAGATCTTATCGACTTAATTACCTGTGAGACTAGTTCACTTACGTCTTGTTTCAGTGACACAGGCCATTCAGGCATTAGCACAACTGAATGTCTTGTTCTGAGCATCCCCATGATCCAGCAACTATTTAGCACTATTCTCTAAATTGAAGCATCTCTCAGATATCATTAAACCTACGTTCAAGCCAACAAACACGTATTGTCATAATTGGCCCTCATTCAGAAGTCCATCACAGAAGGTTAATACACATCACTTCAGTCTATTGTAGTCTAACTTCTTCCCTTTGGCTTCAGCAGTGTCCCAGAACACAGTACAACTTCTACATGTCCACGAAAATTTGGCCCTTTTGTTTGTCTTGTGCAATTAATTCTTGAATCCCTCTGACTTTCCACCCTAATTAAAAAAAAAAAAAAGTTCTCTAGAGGCCGTTCCTTTAACATCCTATTCCAGTTGTCATATCAATATCTGTCCCTTGGATCAGCAACATCATTTTTACCTCTAAGCTCATTAAAATACAAATTCTCAGGTTCCTTTTCTGACCTAATGAATAGAAAAATGGTGTATGGCTAGCCATTTATGTTCCACAAGACCCTTAAGTGATTCTGATGCATACAAAATTTTTGAGAATTGCTGCTCTATCTTATGTTACACCAGGTTGGACAACCCATGAACAATGTGTAAATACCAGCAGGAGACATAGTAGTATTGTTATGCATTATGTCATGTATCAGACTTCCATATTATTAGTAAACTCAATGACCTAGATCTGTAGAGATAAGAAAGCCCATTATTTGAATTAATTCAAGTAATTGCCAAACAAAAAGCTGAAGTAATTTCATACTTCACATTTCGTATTTTGACTAAGATCAAAAGTGATACTAGAAAACAAGTCCAATAGGAATTAATCCCTTTTATTCGGAATGTTGAGAATCCACCTAAAATAAGCTTTTAAAAAATTAAACCTAAAACAGTATGTATTTAAAGGACAGTGGTGTGGGATTTGAAATTGAAAATTCCTACGTTTAAAACGTGCTTCAGCTGCTTAAGATATGGAGACCTTTGGACAAGTTAAGAGATTTATAATATTGTTGTAGGAGTGGCAGGTGATAACCTGTGGAATTTTCTAGTAGAGATTCCGAAACAGAATACTCAATATATACTTCCAGAACCTAAATTTTAAATGTTTTCTTTCCCTTGCTGGCATGAACCTATATTAATTTTTTGAGACCTCATTACCCTGGCTTTCTACTCCGTCTGTAGGGAATCCACAGCCATTTTACTGAAGAAGTAAAATAACGCTTTCTTGCATAGTTATACTTATATTCTTAAGAGACATATGCAAATGCACAGGATGCCCTTGAGGATTTTGTCTTTGGATCTGTGATTAAGATAAAATGAACCAAGGGGCGCCTGGGTAGCGCAGTCGTTAAGCGTCTGCCATCGGCTCAGGGAGTGATCCCAACGTTCTGGGATCCAGTCCCACATCGGGCTCCTCCACTGGGAGCCTGCTTCTTCCTTTCCCACTCCCCTGCTGTGTTCCCTTTCTCGCTGGCTGTCTCTCACATAAATGAACAAAAAAATCTTAAAAAAAAAAGATAAAATGAACCAAACACAATTTGCACAGCAGTACCCTTGTGGCAAACATCTGAAGAAACTCAAGAATCGTCATTGTTATTATTTTCCTGGACACTGCCATTGCATTTCTTTTACTAAGAGCCTTAAAAAACTGCCTACTGCAGATAAAAGTATGTGAATAAAATCTCATTTACTTATGCAACTGTATTATGGAGTTTTCTAGAAGTAGGAGATGATGGAAGATCTGAAGCTCAGAAAGAACATGGGCTTCACCTTCCATTATGTGTGTATAATAAATATTATGAGATAGGATATTAAAATACTCTTAGTTATTTTGAGATTGGGTGAGTGGCCATCATCTCTTCATAAACAGCAAAGTGATTTTAACCAACTATTTTTTCGCTTATTTTATGAGTGATATTCTGAATATTTTTTTTCTTAGTTTTGTGAGTATATGTATATGTTAAGAGTGATATTGAGACCTTGTCATGGGAAATCTATCTAACTAAGAAAAAAAGACAGGGATCTTCACAGAGATATGAAACACTGTCAAAAGGGTCTGATACTTTTGTTTGATCTTATGTTGGTAGAAGGATAAAGAAGAAACTTAAAATAATAAAATTGTACTTGGCTAGGATGTGGACAGCTACAAAGAGTTCAATGGTTTCAATCAGAAATCTTGAGGAAGTCAGAATTAGAGTATATAAATAGGTTGAATAGAAGTCAAATATTAGGAAGGTAGATAGGTAGGTGAGACAACTAAAAATAAGAGCTAGAACCCAAGTCATCAGCCTAAATACAGTTTAAGGCTCCGGTCCAATATTATTTAAGCTCTTTTATGGAGGAGGCACTAAGGTTAAGGGAGATAGTGTTACTTGGTCAGGGTCTTACAGCTGTTAGAAGCAAAGGAAATTAAATCTAGGACTTCTTAATGCCAATAAAAATGTTCTTATCTCCTTTGCACATTGATTCAGAACTTAGGAAAAAGGCAGGAACAAGAAGCCTGTTCTAAAAGAGGATTGAAATATTAATGACTTGGTGGCAGTAAGGATCCCAGTGGGTTGTCAGTTAGTGGTCTAATTGAAATGAAGCAGGTTTCAGCTATTCATGACTAGGCCCCTGATCTTGGTTCAGAGTGCTTCCTTTCCCTCTGTTTCCCAATAGATGATGTAGGTTCCTCCAGGAATCCATAGAGAAGGATCCTGAGGGTTATAAAAATAAAATGTAGGAAAATATGCTATCAAAATTGTTATTTCTTTTCATATATAGGATAGGGGAGATTAAATCCTACATACTATATATATTTTCTTGACATAATTTATATCATTCTCTGTTCTTTTATGTCATAGCTGACCTCCCTGAAGCTATAGACTATTGTAGAAGAGGAAAAATTGTCTTCCCTCTACTCATCTTAGGTTTATTGAATAGGCTGGGGTCCTATAAATTAGAGTAACGAAATACATTAACAAGAGAAAAACAAACAGAAGTCCATTAATATGTGCACTATGCATACACGTGGAAGCACCCAATGATGTGTAAAGCAAAGGAGTGGTTAGAATTTGGGGTTAGATACGATCTTAACAAAAGAACAGTACATTTTGGGGTGCCTGGGTGGCTCAGTCAGTTAAGTACCTGCCTTCAGCTCAGGTCATGATTCCAGGGGCCTGGGGGATGGAATCCCGAGTCTGACTCCCTGCAGACTTCTCCCCCTGCCCCTCTCCCCACTCATTCTCTCTCTCTCTCAAATAAATAAATAAAATCTTTTTTAAAAATTTTTAAAAGAAGAAAAAAAAAAAAAAAGAAAAAATGAAGGAAAAGGACTTTGAGCTTCCAGGAGGGAAAACTCTGGGAAGACAAATATATAAGGAAACTAAGGGCTAGTTTTAGCAGGGCTTATTATGTAGATTATTCTGGTGCTGTCCCTGGGCTGATGAGGATCTAGAATTGTCTCTGGAGATTAACTTCTGTCCTTCCTGTTAGAGAGGGAAGAGGAGACACTTTTACAAATTAATGTCCTGCTGTCAGACAAAACAGGGGGAGAGCTGAGAGATTTTCTTATATTTGCTTCTTCTCAAATGCCTTCAGCTCAAAATAATCCTTATGACAAAGTAGTATATTTTAGGGTTACATTTTCTGCTATGCTTNTATTTGCTTCTTCTCAAATGCCTTCAGCTCAAAATAATCCTTATGACAAAGTAGTATATTTTGGGGTTGCATTTTCTGCTATGCTTCACTATCCTTCTCTTTGCCTTGCCAGCTCAACATTATTTTATGTTATTATCTTAGAAATATTAAAGCAATTTCTACAAAACTTTTATTAAAGTACATCTCATGAAATCTATTATATACTACTAAGAAAATTCTAAGAACAAATTTCTTGAAGTATTGTGCTACATTATCACGTTCCTAATAGGATTAATTTTACTCACTCATACTAATACTTTTGGGAGGGATACCTGGGTGGCTCAGTCGGTTAAGTGGCTGCCTTTGGCTCAGGTCATGATCCCAGGGTCCTGGGATCAAGTCCCACGTCCAGCTACTTGCTCAGCAAAGAGCCTGCTTCTCCTTGTGTCTGCCACTCCCCCTGCTTGTGCACTTGCTCTCTCTCTCTCTGACAAATAAATAAAATCTTAAAAAAAAAAACCTAATACTTTTTTGGGTTGTTTTCCTGAATTTGTCACTATGAGACATAATATTTGAGTTTTAGTAAAAGGAAATTCCAAAAGCAAGAGAAAGATTATTGACAGTCATTTGACAATAAAAGAAGATGAAGGACACTTTAGTAGAGTCATAGGGTCACATGATCTATTGAGACTCATAAACCAGCTTCATTCATATCTTTTACCTATGTTTTTTAATGACCATGCATAATATCTAGTCTTCTCCTTAAAAAATTTATACTCTAGTAGTAAAGATAAGATTTACAAACATGAAAAGTTTAGAACGAATTTAATTTCAGGAAGATCTCCAAAATGATATCCAAAGAAAGTGGCACAGAATGAAAAAACTTAGTAAGAAGCAGTATTNCAAGAGAAAGATTATTGACAGTCATTTGACAATAAAAGAAGATGAAGGACACTTTAGTAGAGTCATAGGGTCACATGATCTATTGAGACTCATAAACCAGCTTCATTCATACCTTTTACCTATGTTTTTTAATGACCATGCATAATATCTAGTCTTCTCCTTAAAAAGTAGTAGTAAAGATAAGATTTACAAACATGAAAAGTTTAGAACGAATTTAATTTCAGGAAGATCTCCAAAATGATATCCAAAGAAAGTGGCACAGAATGAAAAAACTTAGTAAGAAGCAGTATTCTAATCACCCAGCATGAAAAAATCTGATGGACATTAGAATGTCCATTTGAACATTTGAGACATACAAAATATTATGAAGAATAATATAACAAATATTCATGTATACATAGACCAAATCGGAAAACAAAAAACTGTGAACATATTTGAAAGTCTGTCAGATTGACTCCCCGCATTATCTTCCTTCTGTCTCAGAGGTTGTTATTCTGGATTAGTGACTTTTTTTTATAAGATTTTATTTATTTATTTGAGAGAGAGAGAGAGAGAGCAAGCACAAGCAACAGAATGAAAAAACTTAGTAAGAAGCAGTATTCTAATCACCCAGCATGAAAAAATCTGATGGACATTAGAATGTCCATTTGAACATTTGAAACATACAAAACATTATGAAGAATAATATAACAAATATTCATGTATACATAGACCAAATCGGAAAACAAAAAACTGTGAACATATTTGAAAGTCTGTCAGATTGACTCCCCGCATTATCTTCCTTCTGTCTCAGAGGTTGTTATTCTGGATTAGTGACTTTTTTTTATAAGATTTTATTTATTTATTTGAGAGAGAGAGAGAGAGAGCAAGCACAAGCAGAGTGGGGGCAGAGGAAGAATCAGACTCCCCACTGAGCAGGGAGCCCAACGTGGGGCTCAATCCTGGGACTCTGGGATCATGACCTGAGCCAAAGGAAGATGTTTAACTGACTGAGCCACCCAGGCACCCCTGGATTTGGTGATTTTTATCCCCAAGAGCCACTTTGTATTTTTTTAAACAACTTCTCTGAGATACAATTCACACATCATGTACTTCCCAAATTTGAAGTATACAATTCAGTGGCTTTTCGTATATTAGTGTAGGTTGTGTATCCATCACCATACAGTCAGTTTTAGAATACTTTTGTTAACCCTACCAAGAAACTCACATTCTTTAGCCCTAACTCCCAAGCCTCCATCATCCCCTCACTCCAAGCAACCACAAATCCACTTGTGGCCTTAAAGGATTTGTGGACATTTCGTTTAAGTGTAATCATACCATATGTGGTCATTTGAGACTACCTTGTTTCACTTAGTATTTTTCAGGGTTCATTCGTGTTCTGACATGTATCAGTACTTTGTTTCTTTGTATTGCAAGTAGTATTTCAGTGTATGGATATATCTTACCTTAGTCATCCATCAGTTCATGGACATTTTAGGTTGTTTCCACGTTTTAGCTATTATGAATATTCATGTTGTTATGAAGATTCATGAGCAGCTTTTTGCATGGACATAGTTTCATTGCTCTTGGGTACATACCTGGGAATGGAACTGTTGGATCATACAGTAACTATACATTTAGCCATTTGAGGGACTTCTAGACTGTTTTCCAATGCAGTTACATAATTTTACATTCCTACCACCAGTGTATGAGAATTTCATTTTCTCCATGTCTCCATCAACATTTATTATTGTTTGTATTTTTGAAAATAGCCATCTTAGCTTCTGTGAAGTGATATCTCATTGTGGCTTTTATTTTCACTTTCCTAATGGTTAATAATTATTTATACATTTATTGCATATTTTAGTATCCTTAAACAACATAGTATTCTTTCATAATTTTAAAAATGTTATGTAGATTTTATCTAATTGCGACATTGTCTGTAATTTTTTTTTATTTTTGAAACTCAACATGTTTTTATATTTGGCTGCCATTTATATTTTTGCTCCTCTATATTATTTCATGTCATGAACATAACTATTGGTTTATACATTCTTATTTTTATTAATGAATGTTAAAGTTGTTAACATTATTGGTTAATTATCTACAGTGAACACACATATTCATGCTTTCTTATGCTCATATGCCACAATTCTCACAGCTCTTAGGGAAGTCAACTTGTCCCACTTTTCTTTCTCCTTTTAGCACTGAAAATCTTGTATCTGGGAAACCCCTTGGTCCCAAGAGAACTAGGAGAGTAAGTCATCCTATCCCTGTTATATAATTAGATATGGAATTATGAGACCTTGAGCTTTATGAGATATAGTTACATTCTTCTCCAACATGGTTTTACCAATTTACATTCCCACCAGTGGGATATAAGTATATGGTTTCTCCACATCCTCGTTGATTTTGATGTTGCCCATTTTGTGATTTTAGTGATATGGAAAAACCCCCAGAATAACACATTCCTTGATAACTTTAGGACAGGTATAAATGGATTGATAATTAGCTCCTCTTCTCTGCCTCCTCTGGTCTTATATTCTGGTTGGGATGCGAGGGATAGTTGATAGGCCACCCTAACTCCTAAGATGAATAGAGATATGGGCTGGGTCTCCACATCATTCATATAATCTTAGTGTCAATTTATTGTCAAACACTTCAATTTGAATGGGAAAATGTACAAGCCCTTCTCACTCTCTGGGTTGCCAAGAAAAATGAGCTTTCGGTGACTATTTTCCATCCAGTTCAAAGAAGTGATAAGTCAAGTGTGGTCAGACTGTTATTAGTTCTGCTAGAATTCAAACTAGAAATACTAAGGTAGGTAGGAAGTGGAGGAGAATAAATAATACATATATATGTATACGTAAATGTATAAGATATAGATCATATATATTTATAATTAGTAAACAATAATGCAGAACAGCCCCGTAGTTAAATATCAAATGGTGTTAGTTGGGAGATGGATATATGGTAAACTGCAGTGTATTCCAAAATAAAATCTCTAGTTTTCTGAAGGTTAGAATTCACTGTGGATCCATTGGTTGACATTTTTGAAAAGGGGGTGGCTATTGTTCCTTTACGGCAAGCCAAGCAGAGTAGCAGAAGTCTGACAAATAACTCATTAAAGATATTTGCAAAATTTGTGATGTAATTCGTGAGACTCTTTTCTTGTTCGTTCAGCTCTGCAAAGGAAAGTCTGCATAGAAACTACCAAGTGTAATAAATTATTAATTATAATTTGAAAATATGAGATTGATTTGCTTAAATACCTACTGCCTATCTTATAATTATAATATCCTTCCTCCAATTGTATATTCTGTTAATTATACTGTCTGTTCTATTGTATTCTATTGATTACAGTCTTTTTCAAATGTACAGGGAATTTATAGACATTATCTTGTCCGATGATTTCCCCAACAAACCAGTAAAATAGGTACTATAAAAATTAATGTTCCTATTTTCTGACAGAAGTACAGGTATGTATTTTCTTGTAATTAGGTTAGCCATTGGTATGGGTTGCATTCAGGTTAAAGTATCAATGCAGGGACATATAATGGGGTGCTATGTTTTAGTTCCTGTAGACTGCAAGATTTGGTTTTGGAGTAATAATTCAAAGTAATTGATGCCCTTTCCAAATAATATTAGTGACTTTAAATTCCCAAATTATCATTTGAGTTATATGTAAATGTAACCACTGAATAATTTACTAAAGATTTGATTAATTTCTACAGATTAATCAAGGATCGTAGAATCCTATAGGCGAAAGGAAATTCAGATTCCATTGGTCCATCTCCCGTTCCAGAATAAGGTTATTAAAATTATATTTAAATTGCTATGTATTGGGGCACCTGGGTGGCTCAGTCGGTTAAGCATCTACCTTCGGCTCGGGTCATGATCCCAGGGTACTGGGATTGAGCCCTGTATTGGGCTCCCTGCTCAGTGGAGAGCCTGCTTGTCTCTCTGCCCTCTGCCTCTCCCCCTGCTTGTTCTCTCTCTCTCAAATAAACATAATCTTTAAGAAATTGCTATGTATTTATATATTCACTACATATTACATTATAGTATTATGTATATAATAATATATTGTACTATGTATATATTATATATATATATATAAAATCTTTCACAGATGAGTCATAGCTTTTCTATAACCTTTCTAATCAAAGTCATGATCAAAAATCCCAGATTTAAGGGGGGGAAAAAGACTGAGATTAAAGTTCTAGAATGAGGAAAACAGAACAAGAACACATAAAAATCCCAGATTTAAGGGGGGAAAAAGACTGAGATTAAAGTTCTAGAATGAGGAAAACAGAACAAGAACACATAAATTTAAGTCAAGTAAATCAATCATAATGACTTTGCAGCCAATACAGGAATAAACTTAAGAGGAATAAACTTAAGAAAGAGGAATAAACTGGAGTGCTGCTATTCCCTTAAGTCTAGAGCTTTCCTTGGATTCATATTTTTACAGTCAATAATAAGACATATTTAAACCATCACTGTTTTATTTCCTTTTTACTAGTGTATGAGTTAATGGTTTGTTTTGCCAACTAGTATCTTTAGTTCTGTGAAATAAGATATCATGATCCCTATTTTGTAGATGAAGAAACTGAAGCCCAAAGAGGCCAAGTAAACTTACTGTAGGTGCAAGTTATATTCTTTAGAAGTACTGGAGCTTTGGCAGCATAAGTGCCCAGTCAGTATTGCACTGTTTTCCTTTGGAACATGAGGATGAGCAGATANAAACCATCACTGTTTTATTTCCTTTTTGCTAGTGGTATGAGTTAATGGCTTGTTTTGCCAACTAGTATCTTTAGTTCTGTGAAATAAGATATCATGATCCCTATTTTGTAGATGAAGAAACTGAAGCCCAAAGAGGCCAAGTAAACTTACTGTAGGTGCAAGTTATATTCTTTAGAAGTACTGGAGCTTTGGCAGCATAAGTGCCCAGTCAGTATTGCACTGTTTTCCTTTGGAACATGAGGATGAGCAGATACTCATTGAGTGTTCGAATTCATCAGTGACCCTCAACCTTAATG
Source organism: Ailuropoda melanoleuca (assembly GCF_002007445.2). Classification (NCBI taxonomy): domain Eukaryota; kingdom Metazoa; phylum Chordata; class Mammalia; order Carnivora; family Ursidae; genus Ailuropoda; species Ailuropoda melanoleuca. The sequence continues at coordinate 103,734,603 of NC_048221.1, forward strand.
CAATAATGATACTGAAAGAAATACAATAACGAGGGGCATACCTGGGTGGCTCAGCCTGTTAAACATCAAGCTCTTGGTTTTGGCTCAGGTCCTGATCTCGCGGTCCTGAGATTAAGCTCTGTGTCTGGCTCCGTGCTCAGTGCAAAATCTGCTTCAGATTCTCTCTCTCCTCTCCCTCTGCCCCTCCTGTTGGTACATTCTCTCTCTCTCTCTCTCTCAAATAAATAAGTCTTTTAAAAAAGAAATACAATAACTAAACTAATAGATCAACATGTTACCAAAGAGGGTATTTATAGTTTATTCAATTGTGCAGGATACATTTTATGAACAAATAATCCATCCAAAATTACGCTTTATTCCATTTGATGCTTAGTACATTAAAGTACAAACTTAAAATTTTTGAATGGATCAGAAATTCAAGATCCATTCATTTTAACACCTATACCAGAAGAGTACGTTTTTTTTTTAAATCCTGCATTTAATTTAGGAAAATATCTAGGGGTCTGGCACAGCAGTGGTATACACCAGAAAGAGTGAACCTCTGGAATGTTTTGTCCAGTAAGTGTTTTAAAGAGCACCAGTAAAATGCTAATGAAGAGCCGGCAGTTACACTGTATTTCATGTAAAACGTTTGGCAACACAGCAGGCCCTTTTATGAGGCTCCTCCTTAAAAACTAATCAAAGGTAGTATATTTCTTTTTAGGTTCAAAATGTTGGGAGAAGGAGATTGGCATAAAGGAAGGTCAGTCAACAAGCAGACTGCATGTCTCCTTAGGAACCTGGCCTTGTTCTGGTGCGTTCCTAATCATGCCTTGTCTGAGAGCTCTCAGCCTCACTCCCAGGACTGTAGCCATTCCTCTCCCATCAGCTTCAGCAGCACTCACTGTGCTCATATTGTTGGGCAGGCACTGAACCATTCATTACAGAGGAAAGGGAGAGGCAAAAAGCAAGTATCAATCAGCCATGAAGCTTGCCTTCAAAGATATTATAGTTTGGGAGGTGAGATAAGACAGGTATGTCAGGGGCGCCTGGGTAGCGCAGTCCTTAGGCGGCTGTCTTCGGCTCAGAGCGTGATCCCAGCATTCTGGGATCGAATCCCACATAGGGCTCTTCCTCTGGGAGCCTGCTTCTTCCTCTCCCACTCCCCCTGCTTGTGTTCCCTCTCTCGCTGGCTGTNCGTGTTTTAAAGAGCACCAGTAAAATGCTAATGAAGAGCCGGCAGTTACACTGTATTTCATGTAAAACATTTGGCAACACAGCAGGCTCTCTTATGAGGCTCCTCCTTAAAAACTAATCAAAGGTAGTATATTTCTATGTAGGTTCAAAATGTTGGGAGAAGGAGATTGGCATAAAGGAAGGTTAGTCAACAAGCAGACTGCATGTCTCCTTAGGAACCTGGCCTTGTTCTGGTGCGTTCCTAATCATGCCTTGTCTGAGAGCTCTCAGCCTCACTCCCAGGACTGTAGCCATTCCTCTCCCATCAGCTTCAGCAGCACTCACTGTGCTCATATTGTTGGGCAGGCACTGAACCATTCATTACAGAGGAAAGGGAGAGGCAAAAAGCAAGTATCAATCAGCCATGAAGCTTGCCTTCAAAGATATTATAGTTTGGGAGGTGAGATAAGACAGGTATGTCAGGGGCGCCTGGGTAGCGCAGTCCTTAGGCAGCTGTCTTCAGCTCAGAGCGTGATCCCAGCATTCTGGGATCGAATCCCACATCGGGCTCTTCCGCTGGGAGCCTGCTTCTTCCTCTCCCACTCCCCCTGCTTGTGTTCCCTCTCTCGCTGGCTGTCTATCTCTGTCAAATAAATAAAAAAATAATCTTAAAAAAAAAAAAAAAAGAAGACAGGTATGTCAATCTTTGGGATATAAAAATTAAAGGAAGAAGAGATCATATCTATGTGAGAGGAGAGTGGAAAAAGCCAATTTCATTTGGGCAGCATTTTAAAAAATAAATATAATTTGGATTGCACGATAGTGTGCTTGCTGGGTTGGCAGTTTTAATAAATCTCTCCCCACCTTTAACCTCATGGAAAGCCTAAAAATAACAGCTTTAGCTGAGCTCTGAAACTTTAAGGGTTTGTCCAGGCATTTCTTCCTATCCACTCCTTTAAGATTGCTTACTTTCCTCTTCTTTTCCTTTAAAAAAAAANAGCTGTCTTCAGCTCAGAGCGTGATCCCAGCATTCTGGGATCGAATCCCACATCGGGCTCTTCCGCTGGGAGCCTGCTTCTTCCTCTCCCACTCCCCCTGCTTGTGTTCCCTCTCTCGCTGGCTGTCTATCTCTGTCAAATAAATAAANCACGATAGTGTGCTTGCTGGGTTGGCAGTTTTAATAAATCTCTCCCCACCTTTAACCTCATGGAAAGCCTAAAAATAACAGCTTTAGCTGAGCTCTGAAACTTTAAGGGTTTGTCCAGGCATTTCTTCCTATCCACTCCTTTAAGATTGCTTACTTTCCTCTTCTTTTCCTTTAAAAAAAAATCTATTTGCCTGTTAATTGATCTTTCTATCTATACTTAGCTCATTTGGATAAATAACTAGTTGAATGATCTGCTTTGTCTTAATTAAATAAATATTTAAATGTAAGATGAGTTATTCACTGGAATGGGAACTCAGGTAAGAGACAAAAGAAACATAGTCCCTCTCTTCATGGGGTTCCATCCTCTGACATCAACAGTGTTACAAGATATCTTTCATTTTATGTCTACTCATACTATTATCTCTAAAATTGCTTCACTTACCCGGACTCAAAAACCCAGGTGCAGTTCTGTCACACAGAGCCCTGATAGGTAAGGTATTGAACTCCAGCTTGTGTTCAGTTATGTACAGCCAGGATAGAACAGGCGCTCAGCATGCAGGAAAGCACAGAGCGGATGTGGCCCACCCAGGGGTAAAGGAACATTGGTTGTTATTTGGGGTATGTGAACTTAAGCAGTGGAAAGAAATTCAGGACGCAGATCACTGATTGCTATAATACAATGCCAGGTTAAGTGATTAAGGAAAAGCTTTAAACCCTTCAGGTTATTAGGGAAGAACAAGCAAAAAAGATTTAAAGTAAAATAGGAAATATTTCAGTGGGATATTTGCAAGAAGATTGAGACTGTCAAGGGCAAAAGATAAATTTTTTCAAGTGAACCATGCTAAAGGGACTTTATAAAATGAATGAAATCTCAGCTTCAGTGATGATTTTAGGCCAAGACACTTGAAAGCCAAGTCTCACTGCAGTCAAGTCCTCTAAGAGTCCTGGGATAATAATTGAGCCATTGACCTTTATGTCCTATCCAATTAGCTAAAATCTTTTCAAAAAGCTGGGCTCTGGAGTCATCTGTGGATGTGAAGGCAGATGTCATGTGTGACAATTTGAATGAGTAGGAAAGATTGCTAAAGGGGATTAGGGAGAAGAGGTCTGAAGATGTCAGGCAACAAACAACGCATTCTTATAAAATGACTAGAGTATTGGAGGATAGGCCTTCAGTGGTATGGAGGGTTTGGGACTCATTGTTTCTTCATATTTGTCCAAATTTCCAGCTCAAATATTGCTTTTTCTACCAAAACTTTAATCCAGCTCAAACTAGATGAAACTAAAGTCATTTGTCTATATTGCATCATTGTGCATGTATTTTTGTACGTATATGTCTTTATCTTTCTCCTGAGCATGTCATTGAGTGTGTATGGAGGGGCAACTTATTCCATAATCTGCTTAGCACTTAGAACAAGACAAAGCTCCAAATCCACAATGGGTGAGACTCAGTGATTTAAAAGTTTGTGATCAGGTCTATTACTAACTCTTGTGAAGTCCCTTTTGTGCCGGGACCCTCAAAAGGTGGAATTCCCAGCAAGAGCAGAATTGGAGCCAGAAGCTGACAGAGCTCAGAGTCCAACACTAGCAGCTTATGGCAGCTGCCACAGGACTGACAAACTGTGATGTCGGCCTGGGGCCAAGTGGAAAAAGATGTTAGTCAAGGAAGAATGTGTTTTCTCTAGCCCTTCCTGAACACCTGCACTGGCCTAATTTAATATGATTTATTCAGCAGTGTAGGCCACTTAGCAGGCCACAGCCCTGGCCAGCATCCAATATCCATGACCCCATTAAACCCTAATCAAGTAGGAAGAAATGGGAGGAAAGAGAGATGGTGTCATTTTTTTTTCTTTATAGGCTCCCAGGGTCCAAAGAAAGCACATATTTAGGGAAAAAAACACAAATAAAGGTCAAATTATGTATACAAATGAAACATGTAGCCCTGTGACAACCTACTTAATTTTATTTCTAATTTATGGCAACCTTGAAGTTCTGCAAGAGGGCCAAATACATGAAAGGGTAGAAAAGACAAACCTGACATTTGTGGGCCTATTGTAGTTTATGGAGGACTGTCACATACCTTGTGTTCCTTGCGAGTCACAACAGCAATAGGAAGCTATTAGATTGTCAACACATGCTTTCTCCTCAAAAGAAAGCTAAGGCAAATATAATCATAGGGATAATAATATCAGCTAGTATTTAGCAAATTCTGTAGCCACTCTATCAAACCATGTAAGTGATAGGGCTGCAATTCAAACCAGCCTCTTTCAATCTAAACTTAGAGTACCTTGTAAGGACTTAACCTTTTATAATGCCCAAAATTCTGAACTGTGTATTCCAAATGTATGCTTCTGAGAAAACTAATTCCATGGTCAAGTAGAACATTACAGCGAAGAAATTGTTCATTTGGTCTATTTACTCTAGGGTTTGTAAACATTTCAAGACTTCTTCTCAAACTTTAACATACTAAAATAATTAAAAGGTAAGATAAAGGTAATTGGTACAAGCAAGACACTAGAAGCAATAAAAAGCCATAGCTTTGAGCGAGGAAGGGCAAATTAAGAGATCACACACTAGTGCACCCACACAGATAAATGTATATACTACAAAGAGGAGATACTATGTCTTTTTAGGTTGTAAACAAGCTTTTTTACACACTGTAATGATATATGCCCACTGTCTCACCACACATTGAATATACCGTGTTCAAAATGATGACCCCAAGGCACTGATAAAAATTGAAATTGAGTTTGCAACATTCCACCTAAAAATGGCAAAACAATTGTATTACATAGTTGAGATTTTCATCTGAGTTAGAACAGCAATAGCACAACAGCTAAATAATTACGCTTCGATGGGATGAACTCCAGTTTTTTGGGAAAGGTACTAATATGACAAGTAAATGATGTGCAGTTCATTTTAAATTAATGTTTTAAGAGCCACCAAAATGAATTACAAACATATATTGAAATTATAGCTAATCAATTTTCTGTAAAAATAATGAACCTTAGGAACATAAAGAAGTCACCTTTGTTGACAGGAGTAGTATGCAATCCATGAAGTTCCTATTGGAAGCTGCACAACTAAACAGCTCCTCAGACTGTCCAGCTGGAGGAAAAGAGCACTCTCATGCCAGGCCCCAGCAATCCAATGGCCATCTCTATATGATGTTCTCTTTCAGGAGGAAAGGCCCCCACTTTTGTCGTGTATGATTGATTTTGCCTATCCCTTCTGAGTTTGTGGGCCCAAACTGAGTGTCATTTGGTCATCCAAATATGTATCAAGTGACTAATGTATACTGAGGGATGTGACAGGTGCAATGTGATAAAAAGATAAAAAAAGATTTGAAGCTAGACACTTAGTTAAGTCTTCTCCATACAATGCAAACGTACTCATTTAAATGTACTGAAACCACTCCTATAATTAACAAGCTTGAAATATGTGAACAAAGATCGCATTGTTTTCTATTATGAACCTTCTTAAAATAAAAGCAAAAGAATAATAATAATAGCAATAAACCACCTGAATAGACAATCTTCGGTGATTTTGTAATAAGTATATTATGTAACAGTGGATGAAAGCACAGGACCAGCAGGGCTCTTNGCTTAGTTAAGTCTTCTGCATACAATGCAAACGTACTCATTTAAATGTACTGAAACCACTCCTATAATTAACAAGCTTGAAATATGTCAACAAAGATCGCATTGTTTTCTATTATGAACCTTCTTAAAATAAAAGCAAAAGAATAATAATAATAGCAATAAACCACCTGAATAGACAATCTTCGGTGATTTTGTAATAAGTATATTATGTAACAGTGGATGAAAGCACAGGACCAGCAGGGCTCTCTGGGTAGCCAGAGAAGAAGGATGAGAACAATGAGAAGTGGAACAGACAAGGGGTACAAGTTAGCAAAAAAAAGAGGAGTAGAAGGCCCCAAAGATATACTCTGCTGGCTTCATCTTTTTTAAGGTAACTTGAGCTCTGGATTAATGTACAGCTGTGACTTAATTGCTTCACACTTGACTAGAAATGCAAGAAATTTTAAAAATGGGGGCATTATCTTCCTATGTGTGTATCAACTTTAGAGGCTTCATAGAGTATTAGAAAGAGCATAAGCTCAGGGACAAACCTGAAATTAAATCCTGGCTGCTCTACTTTCTAAACTGGCAAAATACTTAATTTTTCTCATTTCAAGACTTAGCTACATCATGCCAGTGCTAACAGCTATCATTCATGGAAGTTTATGACATGCCAGACACCGTTCTAAGCACTTTAAATATATCAATTCATTCTTTTCTGTAATAACTCTACAGAGTAGGTACTATCATTAACTCTGTTTTAAAGATAAGGAAACCGGGTTGCCTGGGTGGCACAGCGGTTAAGCGTCTGCCCTCGGCTCAGGGAGTGATTCTGGCGTTCTGGGATCGAGCCCCACATCAGGCTCCTCTACTATGAGCCTGCTTCTTCCTCTCCCACTCCCCCTGCTTGTGTTCCCTCTCTCACTGGCTGTCTCTCTCTCTGTCAAATAAATAAATAAAGTCTTTAAAAATAAATAAATATATATATATATAAATAAAAATAAAGATAAGGAAACTGAGTCACAGTATTTTAAGGAACTCACTGAAGATCATATAACTAGGAAGTATCAGAGACTAAATGTAATACTAGTAACCCTGGCTACTCTAAAGCCCATAGTTTTAACCGTTTCAGTAGTTACAAAATCTACCCCAACACTAATGAGATTCATGTATTAGAATGGCTAAAATCCAAAACACTTAACACCACCATATATTGACAAGGATGTGAAGCAACAAGAATTTTCATTCATTATTAAGGCAAATGCAAAATGGTACAGCCACTATGGAAGACAATTTGGCAGTTTCTTACAAAGCTAGTTGCCAAAAACTAGAAGAAATTAAAATAGCCTTCAGTAAGTGAATAGATAAACAAACCATAGTACATCCATTCATTGAAATGTTATTCAGTGATAAAAGGAAATGAGCTATGAAACCATGAAAATATGTGGACGAAGTTGAGCTGCATGTTGTTAAGCAAAAGAAGCCAGAAGAGACTACACGCTGTGTGATTCCAACTATGTGATATGCTAGAAAAGACAAAACTATGGAGAGTGGAAAGATCAGAGGTAGTTTGGGGCTTGTGGGGACAGGAAGAGAGATGAACTGGCAGAGCACAGGGCATTTTTAGAGTACTGAAATGATTTTGTTTGATATTGTAATGGTGGACAGATGACATTATGCTTTTGTCAAAACCCATAGAATGTACAACACAAAGTATTAACCCTAATGTAAACTATGGACTTTAGTTAATACTAATGTATTAACAGTGATTCATCAAATTATAGTAAATGTACTGCACTAATGCAAGTTGTTAATTGCAGGAGGAACTTTGAGGGTACCATAAAGAGGAAATGTATGGGAGCCCTCTGTACTTACTATGCAATTTTTCTATCAACCTAAAATTACTGAAAAATAAAACATTAATTTTTTAAATCATAAAAATAGGCCTACTTTGTAGTTTTTTGAGGAATAAATGAAATAAATCTGTATAAAATACTGAATCTGATGTCTTGTAACTACTTCAGGGAAGGAAGCCTACAAAAAAAATTATTCTAAGTTTTTATAATTACCATAGAAGATAATCTCTAGCTTTGAAAATCTTTCTAAAATGCAGTAAACCAGTGCCTATGACTCAGTGAAGCTGTGTTTCTTCTGCCTCTAAAAGAAAATTAAAGGCAATCCCTCCAAGGAGGTATCCTGATCATTAGATAGAAAGCACACTTCAAATATTAAAAGCTGAAAGCTGAGATTTTTTTTCTCTTCAGGTCAAATTTATCTTCATGATCCACTCTCACTAATTGTTTCCTCAACAGCCCAGCTGTGTTTACTCAGGCTGTCTGGATGGTGATCTTTTTCTAGAGCTAACAGTACTTTATGCAAAAAAAAAAAAAGGAAAAAAGAAGAACAAGTTTATTTTGCACTTAACAAGATCGTTTTCCCAACAATAGTGTAATCCTTAAGAGGAAAACATTCAAGAGAGTCATCTTCCAAATTCCCCTCTTTTCCAATATGATTGCACACAAATTGAATACAAACATTATGTGTCAATCATATCCTGACAGTGTTATGATGGTCACTGAAGTTATTCACTTTCAGAGGTTTGTAGCATTGGTAAGATGTGTTGAAAACATAGTGAAATCAGGCTCTTTAGTAAAACAAACATGTAACTCAAGACTGCGTATAGTATACATTTACAAAGCCTTTTACGGATATGTGACTATAATAATTTCTCACTGAAGTTGTAAAATTAATTTTCCATTACTTGTTCATATACTACCAGGGTTTTTTTTTTAAAAGTAAAGAAAGAAAATTGTTCTTCAAATACTGAAGTCTGAAGAGTTCAGTGGGAGGAAAACAGTTGGAAACTTTCAAACTGCTTCTCTTTGTCTCCTCTCTGAGGAGCTTGCTGTGTAATGAATTTCTTCTTAGCATCACCGTATCTGGGATGCTAAGTATGGTAATACTTTAACGTTATAGGTAGAATTAGCTAACCTATGGGCCTCAGAACCCATTCTGTCATTCAGCAGGGAGTTCCAGCTCACACAGTTATGAATAGAAGCAACTTCAAAAATGATTACTGGAGACCAGGATGACTCACTATCATCAGTCTTTCTCATGTGTCAACTCTGATCTTCTACTCCAGTTTTATATGTAGGGATGACCTCTCTTCTTTGCAGGCAGTCCTCTCTGAATGCTGAAACGGAAACAAAAATGATCACTTGAAAAATTTATAATACTCTAAAAGAATAAACAAGTCAGATCTTCTGGAGGAGCACGAAATAGCACAATTCCTAACACTCAGAACAAAGAGAAAATTTCCACAGTGACTCCAATAAGAATGTATATGATTGAATTGAGTGAAAATTATTAGTAAACAAGGCACAACAAAATTCATAGAGCTGCTTGTTTATAGCATCAGGGCCAAAGCAAAATTCAGTTTAAGCAAGGATATACAGAACCAGAATTATACAATCATGGTGCAGTTTTCACATGGTCTAGCTTAATCTATACTTGAATTTTAGAATTAAGAGTATCTCAAATAGCAGTTTACCTAGTTTTCTTTCATTATTGCTTCCGGTTTGGGTTTTCTTTGGGGGGAATAGGTAGGAAACAAAGAGTAGTGGGGACTCGTGGACATTTTAACATTTAATGAAAACTGGACCGTCTTCTTTATCTATATGAATATAAATCTATAAATATATATTATATATAATTAATGTATAACATAATAATATACAATATATCTCATCATATATATCCTCATATGTATAAAACTCAGATAAAACTAAGATTTTTTAATACAATTTAAGGGAATTTAGAAAGGTCTGAAATTTATCTGTGAAACCTCAAGGAAGCCATAAACCCAAATGAATGAATGCATAGCATATTCTTCAAGTATTTTTATATACAAACTACTGTCTTTTAGTTGGGGTTGTGGAAGTACTGGATTTCAGTGAGTTCTAGATTACTATCTCAATCACAAATACTTAGTCTGTCACGAATGCTTAATATGTTGTCTACTTTAGCCCATGATCCGAATATGAAGGTACAGCCTCATGCCTCGGCAGCTAGTCAAGGCTGTGGGAGGCCCTAAAGAAAAACCAGGGCCTAGGAATAAATAGAAGGTAAACTGTCATCTCAAGAATATGAACCACAGGAAGACTTAGTTCCCTTCAATTAAAAAAAAAAAAAAAAAAAAGGAAATCCTCCGTGGTCTTATTGGTAGCATTTCTCATTCCTCACACAGTTGAGGAAATGTCAAAGTTGTCAAAATCCATTCACTTGCTAGGATGTGCCAATTATTTCTCTTCAGTCTCCTCAGACTATGGTCTATGGATACATTTTTCTACTTGGTAGTTTAGGAACCAGCCAAGGTGCTTCTCAAACAGCCTGCAGATGAGAATTACCTGAAAAGCTTTAACAAACGGATTCTCCTCTTAGAGGACCTAATGCAATTGGACTGGGGCCTAGGTGTGGGGTTAGTAAAAATTCCGTAGGTACTGTCACTTCTGTTGTCTCAAGTATGTGTTCCATACAAGGAGGCAAGTAAAATTCCAAGACCCATCCATTGATGTTAACAGTCTTTGGCTTTGTTAAAGCGAATTTTTGGTCTGAAATTTTGTGGTTTTACTGTTGTTGGGACATGGTTTATAACATATTTCCAGAGCCCAGATCCTAGAGGTAAAGACATTTGGGATACACACACACAGTTGAGAAGACAAAAGATTTCCACATCCTAGGGTATAGTATCAAAGCAGTAGCCTTTGCTTGATTTTTAGAACCCACCTAGGAAAGAGTAAGAGAAAGTTCCAGTTCACTAATTTGCATATATTAGCAAATATTTTTGGTAGTAATGAGTAAAATAATCCAAAATTCACCACAAGAATAGTTTTCATTTAAAATTCTGAAGATATCTGAAATAAAAGTATCAATAATTACTTGAGTAAACACTTTTATTCAATAAGAAGTCGATGTTCTAGTCAAAGTAATGGATGCCTAGTACTTTCTTGCTTCTGTACTAGGGTTGGGACACAGCCTTCTGTTTTGGTATGGCTCACATGCTGAGATTTTTACATTTTTCATGTAAAAATAAATCAAAAGAGGAGTATTTCATAACATAGAAAAACTATATGAAATTCAAATCCCATTGTCCAAAAATCAGTCATACTCATATATTACCCATGGCTACTTTCACACTATATGATACTTAGAGAACACATGGCCCACAAAGTCTAAAATATTTATTGTCTAGGCATTTACAGGAAAAGTTTGCTGACCCCCATTCTTCATCCATCTTTGCTAATCCATTTCTCTTTGCCTGGAGTTCTTTTCATTTGCCACAATCCTCAAATCTATTCTACTCAAGAATTCTTTCTGTATTTTACTTTATCTTCTTCCTCTATTCTCACTTACTTTCTTTTTCTTCACTTTCCTTGTTATTTCTTTTTTGGGGGGGTGGACACTTCAGATACTGATGGATATGTTAATCGTACACCTTATTCAATAGATCATCATGCTAATGTGTTTAATGTATATCCTTTCTATGTGTTCTTCTAAAATACATTTTATTTTATTTTGTTTGTATTTTATAATGTGTAAATGATAATTTATGGCAATAAGTTTTCACATAGCAGTTTGTTTTATAACCAGTTTTTGTTGTCCTGTTTACATCTAGAAGAACATTGCTCTTAATTTCTTCATGTTTTTTTCATATTAGACATTTTTATGTATGCATTCTCACACTAGATGTGTACCAGCATAGACTGTTTCCACCTCCCAGCCACACAGATAGCCCTTCAAAGATGCAAGGAACATGCCCTTTATGGATTAAAATAAGAATTTACTTGGTTTATGTCCTCAGAGCAGAAATTTTATTATCATCGAATATGCCTATACTAAATTTGTTCAGGTACCACCAAATTAGTCTCAGCAATAACTACACGGTGTACACTCCCATTAGCAGTGTATGAAGATCCCAAGGACCCAAGGATTTACTTTCTAGAGTAAGCATGAAGCACTAGTTATATGGGTTAGTGTTGAGGTATATGCATAGTTCATTATTAAGATCTCAACTTACAGTTCTTACAAACTTGCAGTTTGTTCTGTTCTTTAAAAATTTTTAATCTCTAGTGTATGGTGCATAGTATATTTAATATGTGAATAAATTAACACAATCAGACCTATCCAGTATATAAAATGAAGCTGTGTTTTGTTACTTACCTAAGAGTTTTAAGTTTGATAAACAATGTGACAGGCAGAATAATAGCTCCCCAAAGATGTCCATGTTGTAGCTCTAGGAACCTACAAATAAGTTACATTATATAACAAGGGAGAATTAAAGTTGCAGATATAATTAAGGTTAAATCATGGATAGTATTGTAGATTATTTGGGTGGCCCGGTGTAATCACAAGGCTACTTAAACATGGAACAGGTAGGCAGAAGAGTCAGAGTCAAAGAAGGTGATGTGATGATATGGTCTGTGTCAAAGTGATGCCATGTAAGAACAATTTGACTGGACATTGCTGACTTTGAAGATAGAGTGTCAGGAGCCTAGGAGTAAAATCAGGCTCTGGGAGCTTGAAAAGTCAAGAAAACTCATTCCCTGTTGTAGGCTGAATACTGGCTCCCTCAAATATTCATGTCTAATCCCTGGAATCTATGAGTATGTTACCTTCCATGATAAAAAGAACTTTGCATATGTGATTTGAGTAAGCATTTTGAGGATGAAGAGATTATCCTGGATTATCTGGGTGGGCACAGTGTAAAGGTAAGAGTCCTTAACAAAGAGGCAGAGGATAAGGACAATGGTAGTAGGAGATGTGATGATGAAAGCAAAGATTTGGGGTGATATGAGGAGGGAGTCATGAACTAAAGAATGCAAGTAGACTCTGGAAGATGAAAAAAGCAAAAACATAGATTCTCCATCGGAGCCTCCTGTAGGAACCATACTTGCGAACACATTGACCTTAGTCAAAAGACTGATTTGGACCTCCAAAAGGATCTTTGTTATTTTAAGTAAAAAACTTGATGGCTGTTTGTTATGGCAGCAATAGGAAACTGATGTTGTGGAACTTGGAAGTATAATGATGCTGTAACAAAAACCTAAAAATGTGGAAATGGCTGTGGAATTGGATAACAGGTAGAATCTGGTGGAAAAGAGAGCACAGTAGAGAAAATCTGTATTATCGTTGAGAATATCTGCATCGTCGTAAACAGTGGATAGAAGTATGAAAGATTAGAGTACTGCTGGTGAGGACTCAGAAGGAAAGGAGTAACATGTTATTGGAGACTTAAGGTAAGATGATCCTGGTTACATAGTGGCAGAATATGTAGCTGAATTATGTTTTTTACCATGTGGGGAAAAAAAAGAACCTGAAATTGGGTATTTAATAGAGGAATTTTCTAAGTAAGTGTTCAAAGTAAGGTCTGATTTTCTTCTTGCGGTTTCTAGTAAAATGCAAGAGGAAAGAGATAGGTTGAAGGAAGAATTCTTAAGCAAGACAGAACCAAGGTTTGATAATTAGTGGAATTCTCAGCCTATCTGGATAGCAGAAGACACTAAAATTAGGAGATTCATTGTCAAGAAAATTGTGCTCTGGAGAAAAAGCCAAGGCTGTAGCTGGATAACCTTTTGCTAATGCCTCAGAAAGGAAAAAAAAGTCACAGTTCAGTCATACAGAGGGCTCTTTGAAGAGCTTAGGCTCACAACTCTTGGATGCCTTTAGCCATTTTAGCAGAAGCCAAGGTAGACATGGAATTATTCAGGAAAGACTGATTGAGGAGCCTCTTGACTAATGGAGTAAATCCTCATAACATACACCGAAGACTCACAATGTTTTAATAATGTGACACCAACAGGAACACTGGCAGCTTGGATTGAAAGGGTAAGAGAGAGAAGAAAATGAGAGAAGGCTGCTGACTCCCCAAATTCTATAGCAGGAAACAGGCTGATAAAACGACTCAGCTGATGGGGCGCCTGGGTGGCACAGCGGTTAAGCGTCTGCCTTCGGCTCAGGGCGTGATCCTGGCGTTGTGGGATCGAGCCCCACATCAGGCTCCTCTGCTATGAGCCTGCTTCTTCCTCTCCCACTCCCCCTGCTTGTGTTCCCTCTCTCGCTGGCTGTCTCTGTCTCTGTCAAATAAATAAATAAAATCTTTAAAAAAAAAAAAAAAAAAAAAACGACTCAGCTGAAAACACACACTCTTTATATCTTCTTGAAAAAGAAAGGATTTAACAGGAGGTCAGAGCCACAGAGCAGAACTTTGGACCCAAAAACTGGAGTCCTGAGTTACTGGGAATTTTTTCCCCAGACCTTGAAACATGATGGAGTTTGCCCTGTTGTATTTAAAAAACTGTCTCCGATTCTTCTTTTTTCTCCCTTTTGAATGGAAATGTCTGTAACTCATATCCTATGTCAGTTATATTTTTATTTTTGGTATTGATAATTTTGTTTCTAGTTTCCTAGGTTCACAGATGGAAAGGAATTTTGACCCAGGATGATTCATACCCTGAGTCTCATCCGAACCTGATGTAGATTATTTAGATGATGAGATCTGGGTGTTTTGAGCTGATGATATTAAAATGAGATCTTTTATTTGGAGTTTGTGCTACAATGGGATAAGACTTTCAGTATGTGGTAAATATATTTTGCATGTGACATGGATGTGAATCTTTGTGGACCAGATGGTAAACTGTGCTAGGTTGAATAATGGCTACCCAAAGTTCCCTTGTCCTTATTTCTGGATCCTGTGAATATATTACTGTACATAGTAAAATGGACTTTGGCAATATGATTAAGAATCTTGAAATAGGAAATTATTTTGGATTAACTGAGTGGGCCCATTATAATTAAAAGAGTCCTGGGGTACCTAGGTGACTCAGTCAGTTAAGCATCTGCCTTTGGCTCAGGTCATGATCCCAGGGTCCTAGGATCCAGTCCTGCATTGGGCTCCCTGCTCTGCGGGGAGTCTGCTGCTCCCTCTCCGTCTGGCCACCACCCACCCTGTGCTTGTGTTTTCTCTCTCTCTCTCTCTCTCTCTCAAATAAATAAATAAATAAATAAAATCTTTTTAAAAATAAAAATAAATAAGTATAAAAGAGTACTTATAAGAGACAGACAAAATGATCAGAGTAGCAATAGATGTGATGTTGAAAGCATGAGGTTGGAGTAATACCAGGAAGAGACCATGAACCAAGGAATGTAAGCAACCTCTAGAAACTGAGAAAAGGCAAGTAAATGGATTCTTCCCTCAGGCCCTCCAGTAAAGAACATAACCCTGTTGACACCTTGATTAAAGCCCAGTGAGACCTATTTTGGACTTACAACTTTTAATTATAAAACGATAAATTTGTATTTTTCTAATCCACCAAATTGATGGTAATTTGTTACAGCAGCACTAGCAAACTAATATAAACAATTATATTGTGTTTTGTGTTGTGACAGGTTTTGTGGTTGTTATTTCTTTGGTGTTGTAAAGACTCTTGGATTTCCCAGAATCTCTGAATGAACAGTTTAAAATGGGTGATTATTTTGGGATGTCTTTCTTTTTCAGCTGAGCTATAGAGCAGGATCAAATCCAAGTTTAGCAATTATAGAGCTTGTCTGAGTTGATATATGTTTCCAACACCGTGCTGTAAAAAGTAAGTGAAAGCTGGCAGAGATACCTTAGCAGCTGGGAAATGCTACAAATTGTGATAATCTGATAAAAGGGATAGATGGTAAATTCTGAAGAAATGGAAACATAATCTTATAATCTTAAGAGTCCAGCATCTGAAGGAGTTCCTGGCATTTGGTGGTCAAAAAATATTTATTGAATAAATGTGTGATTAAATCACCTGCTCTTCCCAGAAACATGTTGTTTCTTATCTTCAAGTACTTTCTCATCCTGTATCCTCTGTCAGAAATGGCATCCATTCCCCACTCAATGCTTGAGTCTCCATCCTTTCCCTGGCTTACCTACAAACATCCTTTAAATTATATCAAATCTTCCCTGGAATCTTTTTCCACTGCCCTTTCTGTAGTCACAATATTTGATGTGTATTTTTGTTATAATACTAACAGTAGTTTTTATTAATTATCCATTCCTATAATTGTCTCCTACAGCACAAGGTGATTTTCTGTGAGTGAGCCATCTACCATATTGAGGTCTATATCCCTAGGATCTGTGTGCAATGGGAAGAACTCAGAGCTTCTGAATACATATAAAAAATGAACTAATTACTATGTCAATGAATCCATGATGGATAAACATATAAATAATTGTATATGTAAAGGAAGGTAGTTCCTAGGTTCTTCTCCTAATGATTTGTTTTCTGTTTACTGTCATAGATATTTAAATGGTTCTAACGACCAATCCCCCCATTTTCTACTGAGATATAATTGACATATCACATTGTGTAAGTTTAAGGTGTACAACTTGTTGTCTTGATATGTTTGTTTACTTCGATATGATTACCACCATTACACTAGTTAACATTTCCATCATGTCACGTACATTTCTATCACATCACATAATTATCATTTCTATAATGGGAACACTTAAGATCTAGTATCATAGCATCTTTGAGATATAAGACAGTACTGTTAACTGCAATTACAGTGCTGCACATTAGCTTTCCAAAACCTGTTCATCTTCTGATTGCAAGTTTGTGTCCTCTGACCTACTCCCTCGAAGATAGAATGGCCTCAGGGAGCCAAAAAAGTTGGTTCTAGCATTTCCTTTGGAAAAATTCATCTTGCCTACTAAAACATGCATTTTCTAATATGAAAAAAATTAAAGTCAGTTTTGGAATTGGTGATGTTTAAATGCTATTCCAGATTTTGTGCTCCAATTTTTGATTTGTGTAAGTCATGGCCCCTAGAGCTAATCCTGGAATCATGATTAGCCCACAGCCTTGATGACTGAAGTTTACTGAAACTAATAAATATTCTGTGCTCTCACACTTGAAAGATGAGCTAACCAGTGATATTGTTGCCTCTTAATATTGGGCACTGGAGACCCTAAATTCAGATTCCTAGTAAGATGTGTGTAAAATAAGATGATTTCTCAGCATCCATGTTCAGCACCGCAGTATAATGGCTATAAGTTTTGTCAAAAGGTGTTTAGAACATACATAGTCAGAAACTCCACAAATACCCCTTATCCAGTTTCCCAACCCCCAGCTTTCTCTTTCTCAATATACCCAAATCCATTATTCTTTAATTTAGACCATTGCCTTGTCACATGAGTTATTTTGGGTAAATAGTGATATCTTAACTAGAGTGTGATATTCTAAAGCAAAAAGTAGTCTTGTTTTTGCTGCATTTTGCAAAAACAATGGGTATTATTTTAGGAGATGTTTAGAAGATTTCTTAAATTCCTGAATTGATATTTTGAACCTGCTAAAATATCCGAGTTCTCTATTTAATCTTTCTTCTCGAAATCTGGTAGGAATGGTAGAGGCCAAGATCCAGCACCTTTCCTCCATGTCACAGCTGATGGCTCAGACTTCCAAGGAGGTTGGATGTTATTCTGTTTTTTAAATCCTGCAGCATTTAAGACAGATTGGTTACTTAACATGTACTAATATCATCATCTTCATCATTATTTTTATTATTATATTGAATGTCCAAAGCACTTCGAAGAATAATTATCTTCTTTTATCTTCACAACATTCAAATACTGTAGACATTATCACTGTTGATATTTTAAATATTTAACATTGGTAACCACGTGCACCAACTGATCAGTAAAGGCCAGGTGACAGAGTGTTGCAACTCATAGACCTCCTGGTCCACTGCAGCTACAGATCGATTCTGGCATCCACTTTCATTTTATAGATGAGGAAAAGTAGAAGTATTACAACTTGAGACCCCCAGTCAGATTCTTCTGATCCAAAGTCCACAGCCCATTTCACTAAATACAGTCACATATAAGATGTTTGCCTTTGAAAATAATATGTACGATTATTTTTATCAGATTTAAAAGCTTGTATATGTATAGAAATGCATATAGATATAATAGAAAATATTGAAAAAATAGAAAAGTTTAAAAAAGTAACTTTTTTAAATTTTAGGAAAAAATGCTGTTGTCAGTTTTTTATGTTGTTTTGAATCTTTTCATGAATTTTTATTGATTTCTACAATTGTTCACTTATAAATTGTTTTTTTAAAAAGTCATTTAAATACTGTAAATATATATATCTTGCCAATTGCAACAAAGTTTGAGCACTTTTTATATATTAATTATAATGGATTTCTAATATCCCAACACAGAAGAAAAACATATTTACCTTTTCCTTTTCTTTTTGATAAGACACATATGATTTTTTTTTTCAATTTGTAGATAATATGAATGAAGCTTCAGTGAACATTCATGTACATGATCCTATGTCTATACTTCAAATTATTTCCTGGGATTGTTTTTATAAGTCATAATAACAAGTTAGAGAGTAGGAATATTTTAAGGTTTTTGCTGTACATTGCAAAATTGATTTATAGAGAATTTGAGTCAATTTATATGCCTTCCCACATTATATTGTTGTGCCTTATGCATTTTGCATACTTAATAAATATGCTGTAGATCACCTTGTTAATAAAATTAAATACAGACTACAAAGGTGAGCCACATGGGTAATTTGAAAAAATTTACTAGCCGTATTTAAAAAGTAGAGAAATAAGAAAAATTAATTTTAATAAAGTATTTTATTTAATCTAATATATAGAAATATTATTTCACCATCTAATTAATGTGAAATTATGAATATTTTACATTATTTTCTCTTAGTAGGTCTTCAAAATCAAGGAGATATTCTATGCTTACAGCACATCTGTTTGTACTTGCCACGTTTCAACTGCTTAACACAGTTGCCATATGTAGCTCATGGCTAACTATTGCCCAGCACAATTATAGATGTTTAAACGTTAAACTCAAAGATCATTATGTCTATGGGGTTTTTCCCCCGTTATAGTTGCTATCATTTTAAAACACTTAGAAAATTTAAAAAACATGTGTGCACTTATCTAAAAACATGGGGATTTTGAGGGTGAGTTGTTGCTGGTAGTTGTCCACAGGATTTACAGAGACAAATTTTGGACTCAAAAGTTATCTGTGGAATGTACGCATTGATTAGAACTTCAAGCTCTCAAATATCCCTGTCCTTGTCTGTTTAAGCTGCTATAACAGCGTATCATAAACTGGGTGGCTTATAAGCAATAAACATTTGTTTCTGACTGTCCTGGAGGCTGGGAAGTCCAAGATCAGGCATCAGTAGATACAGTATCTGGTAAGGACCCACTTCTGGTTCACAGATGACCATCTTCTCCCTATAATGTCACATTGAGGAAGTGGGGACAAGGGAACTTTCTGGGGTCTATTTTTTAAGGGCACTAGTCCCATTCATGAGGGCACCTCCCTCATAACCAAAGGCCTTACCTCCAAATTCCGTAACATTAGAAATCAGGTTCTAACATACAAATTTTTCAGGGACAGAAATCAGCCTATGGCAAGCTCCTTGTTTGTTTGTTTCTCTAAACTCTAAATTAGATAGAATCATGATTTAGAAGTAAAAATATAGTTATAAAGTTGGAGAGATCAGAATGATTGATGATGGCTGGAGAGCAAAGAATTCCTGAAATTAAAAAGAATAGTAAGGAACATGAATCTTGGAGCCACTACCACTAGCAAACAGCTTTGTTTCAATAGGTCCTGAATAACAGTGTAGCAATAGCTTGGAACAGATGTTATAAATAAGATGACAGCATACAATTAAACTGCCTGGTGGGGAGTCTGTACAAAATGTTAAGGACAGATCTTTTCAAAAAAGAAAAAAAAGTTAAGCAAGGTGTCCTTTTAATGTCATAAGGGATATTGCTTAATAGTCCCACCTAAGGATTACTTTAACTATTGACTGAATATCAGAGAATTAATATTATACGTTAACTTGCAGATGTTTTCCGTTAGAGACACAAATTATCTCCATCCAAGAAAAAATAATGACCCTAAATCTCATGGTATTGTTTCCTGTAAGACATTAACAAGTTTGTATATAACTTAGCAGTCTTTTAACATTATTTACACTGTTGCCAACATTTCTACTGCCCTTTGAGCCAGCCTTTCCATCTTACTGTTCCCTTCAGAATAATCAGTTTAATAAAATATTTAACATGTATTTATTTGATATATTTGAGTGCCAATTTTTAGTTTTTCAAAAATTATACTTTAGCAAAGGCAGTGTAGTGTGACCTACATTAGGATTCTTTTTAATCAAAAATAATTTAGTAGTTGAAGTGAATTTATCATGACTTCAAAATCTTAAAAAGATATTTTACTTCCGAGGGTTCTAGTCTTTCCTTTTATAGTATGAAGAGGCTGGCTGAGAGAAACAGAGAGTCTCTTGTGATTTTAGCACGCTGTGACTTAGGTTGTCTTTTATCCAGGGAAAGCATTTCTGGTTTTCTGTCTGCCGGAGGACACACATTGTTGGTCTGCAGTCCAAGGTAGATAACCCTCTTGATGGGGGCCTGAATCACAAAGTGAATAAGCGTTCATTCTACCAAACATTACCCTTTCTTGTGCTTCTTATATGTATTCTCATTGAGTATCTATAAATTTTTGTAATTCTCTGAATGATAGAACTTCACCAAGAATGATTTGGGTCTTCAGTGGTCACTCTAAGGGGCATTTGACTTCAACAAAATTATTCATTTGAGAGGTAACTTGGAAAAGAAATGGAATAAGATTTCTCAAACACAATGAATAGCATTTTTTTTCTCTGTTTGGTATGCAGAAGCCTCCAAACCAAATTCTGAATCAAAAATTGGTTTTCTAAAAGAGTCTTTGTCCAAAGCTAATGAGCAATTTGACAGAATTAAGCAACAACAAACTTGACCCATTTACCTAGTAAACCCTTTCTCTTTTTAGCCTCCAGTTACCTCCTGATACAGAGTTTTCCTTCTTCCCCATCCTTACAGTTTCTCTCCTGTGTGTACTCCCATTGCTCCCTCCTCTTCCCTTTTGCCAGAACCCCTACATTCACTCAGACTATTTTAAGACCTCCAAATGCCAGTTGCTTCTAAATATTCATCTTTCATATGACCCAGGTGTGCAGGCAACTAAACCCCAAACCTGAGGTGAATTAAGTGCTATACTTGAAGAATTCTGTAAATCCATGCAAGACCAGCACAGAAGATTTTGTAATCCTTTTGAATGCAAAGGACCCAGGGTTACCTGCCTTATTCCAATTTAGGCACATGTGGTTGGAAACTCAGCTGCAAAATTCAGGATGGCAAAAGCTGATTGGACTGACACTGAAAGGGACATAATTACTCTTTCCAAAAGGATCCAAAATGCCACAAATGAAGGGCAAATTCTCCTCAAAGATAAACCGGAAAGATTTCCCTCCAAAATTGATTAGATCGTAAATTACTAAGGCAAACATAGAAAATATGAAACTATGGGAAATTTGGGGGATAAGCTAGAAAATGCCTTGAAAGTTAAAGAAGGTGCTGATATAAAAACAGTTATTTCATGTCACTTAGTCAATGATATTAAAACTGAAGTTGTAGACGTATTAAAGACAGACCTTAGAACAAGAAATTAGCCCCCTTATCTTAACTAGGACACTTGAGAGGACATTCTGAAAAGATTTTAGAACAAAAATGAGACAGAACCAAAAATAAACTTATTGCCTGCAGTTCAAACAGCCAAGTGTCACTTCTGCACTGACCACCTATTGACCAGGACTCTTAACAGATATTTAAATGGAAGGGGAACTGGAGGAAAGACTGTCCCATCTTATGAAAGAAAACCCGAGGTAAAGAACAACTTCTCAATCCAGATCAATTGAGGGTACTCTGGGGAAGGAAAAACACCCAGCATCCTGCCACACCCTAAACCTTCAGAGTAAATTAACTCTAAATGTAGACGATCAGTCCCGTCAATTCCTGCAGGTTACATTTGCTACTCTTTCCACATTAAACCCTGCCACCTTCACCTTTTGCTAAACCTCTTCCTCTGACGAATGTACCACAGAGGTTTTTTTGATTTCCCATCCCTTAAATGTAATCTTTGCACACTTACTGAAAAAAAATTAAAATAATCTTTTTCTGCTTTGGTACCTCTGCACCTATAATAGGAAGAGACTTACTCTGCAAATGAAATGTTAATATTAGTTGCACATCAGATGGACTATTTCTTGAGGTTCCAGAGAACTCTTTTATTCATAATCAAGTTGTATCTTTCTGGATATACTTTTGCCTTCTCCAGTGTATTTGATGCATAACTCTGATAAAGATCTTAACACTCTGATGCTCTGTGTTCTAAGAATTCCCCTGACATAAGAATAGTAATTGGAGCGAACCAGAGAAACCCAAATATGCTCTTCAAACCAATCATGTAAAACTCCAACAGCCACAAATCAGAACATACCTGAAGATTTACCTTATTTTCACGGTAGTTTTCCCACCCCATCGCTTGCCTTTGAGTCTCTGACAAACGCAAGCGATGTTGCCTAACTCTTTTGCAATATCAAGCTCTAAATAAATACCTTCTGTTCTCATTTGGGTGGTTTTTGTTTATTTCAACACTACTGAATGTGAAATGGGTGGAAAAGCATCTTCAGTGAGAAGCTGTAATTAGAAAACTTAGTCCAAAGCCTTGAGAAAGAAAGCTGGGAGGAATGTACACTTCATCTTCCTGCTAGACTGGGTGCTTGGACAGAAGAGTTGTATAAATGACCAATATCATGGGAATGCCATGGTTTCTGTAAAAAGACAAGGAGTGGTGTAAGGAATGGTCAGGAGAAAAGTGGAAGGAGTCTACTTTCAAGCCCATGGCAATATATTTAAGGAACTCATTATCTAAAATGGTGTTTTCTCATTTAAATAGCTTATGCAACCTTAAGAATGTCAGAGTCAAATAGGGGTAAACTGGGTAGACAATACCTACAAGACAGGGAATAAGTAGTCAGAATGCTTGTAGAGCTTACAGAATGAGCTTTAGATCTTTCATAATTTCTATGATTTTAGACAGTCACATCCCTTCTTTGGACCCAGGCTTTGTATTTGTAAGATGAGGAGACTTAACTAGATTGCTATGGGTACTTTCTCCATATGGAAATTTACGATAAAGTGTGCATGATATTCTGTTCCTTTAAACTAGTAAGAACCCATAGTGTCTCCACTGCATGGTATGTGATAAGATACAAGAGTTTCTGTAGATAACTGCTCTCTCCGGGATATATTTGTGACCTTTAGTGAAGTCAATTTGCAACAACCATATTTTGCTGTAAGTGAATGCACATATTGGAGAGAAGAAAATAGTGAAATTTTTATATTGTTCCTTTTCAAACTTGGAAAGAAAAGTAATTGGCAGTCCAATTTTTTTAATGTTGAAAGTTGAGTTGGCATACCAAACCCTCATTAGGATTTCTAAATTCTTTGGAGCTCAACTTTTATTCTCCAGCCCTCCCTCCCTAGTTTAGCGATGTTTTTTTTTTTTTTCCTCTCTGAATTCTCTATTCAAATGTTAAGTACAGCAATCAAGTCAGATAAAGCACTGAGAATACAGTCTTACAGAATCCAGTATTCCCTAAATGTGAAGCTACATACTGATAATGCTGCCTGAAGTGCAGTATAGGAAGCATAAATTTGCTAGATACATTTACCATTTTCAAATATAACTCGCATTCGGGGCTCTTTAGTGTAGAAGTTTCCGTATTTGAATCCTTCCTTTACAGGGCCATTCTGAATAAAGTGCCAGTTTCTTCAGTTCCATATGGAAATATTACACAATAGATTTAAAATGGTTTAGTTTGTGTATTTTTTATTAGCAACATATTGCAGAAGTGATGATCCCCAGTTTGGAATGCAGAATTCCTTTCTATCCAAATTCAGGACAATGGGACGAGAATAGGTCTTCCAACTGCAAAGAAAACATTTCATCTATGTGAATGTTACTGTGCAGCCCTGGACTTCCCAATTTGATTTTATTTCCTAGCTCTTCTCTTTTAGTTCCCTCAGGCGCAGTCTTAAAATTGTTTACCAACTGCTGCTTACAATTGCGATCACTGTATATTTTAATAACATAATGAAGAAACAAAATAGACATTCCCCAGGGTTTGTATTTACGTCAGAACGTGCCAGAAGGTTCACATTTCACTAGCATTCAGCGAAAGAATTCAGTGGCAGGATTCAGTTTCTTAATTGTTTCTCTGTTCTCTTCCTCTCCTCTAAATACGCCCTGAATCAATCCAAGTGCAGAAATGTGCCTGGGCCCTTGGGTGGGGTATCCGGTTGAGGAGATCATGCCATACTACGTTACAGGAAAGGAAAGGAATGTAGTGACTTAGTCAAAATCAATTCCAGCACACTCTTCTTTTATTGAATAAATATTCATGTCCAAATATATAAAGTAAATATATATAGATATACACACACACATATATAATAATATAATATATATATGATAAATATATATTTACTCTTATGTATGTAATATATATGTGTGTATATATATTCATTCAGGACAATAATCATCCAATTTGTCTGCTCCAGTTTACAACAAAATTTTGTGGAGTCATGGGTACCCTCTATTTTCATTTCCTTTTCTCCCCATTCTAATCAGACTCTTATCCTTGATGCTGCTAATGTTATCAGTTTTATCAATGACTTCCACAATGCCAAGTCCAATGAGTTCTTTCACATTTTCACCTTACTCAATCTATTAGTAGCATCTGACCAATTTATTATTTTCTCTGCCTTTACATATGTTCTTTACTTGAACATCAGAATCAGTTGATCTATGTATTGATTGATTGATCTATCAACCTATCATCTATTTACCTCTTTCTTTCCCCTTTTCTCTGTTCTCATTCCTCACTGGATACTTTTTCTTAGTGCCTTTTCCTGCTTCCTTCTCCACCTGCCTCATCTCTAAACATCAGAGTGTCCCAGGACTCTGTGCTTGGACAACATTCATTCTGTGGTCATGTCTCATGAGATCTTATCCAGCACCATTGTTAAATACAATGTGCAAAGGATATACAAAATTTTAGATTCACATCTGACCACTCTGCTAAGGTAGGTCTAAGAAGTATCTCAAACTAAACATGCCTACAACCAAAGATGAGTTCCATTTCCCATATCCAAACCTTCCCAAAATAATAATAAAAGCTGCTACTTCCTGTCTTCCTCAGCTCAGCAAATGCAGCATCACTCAACTAGTGTCTTGTCATGCATCTAGTGGCATGCATCTAGTTTATTTAGAGAATCCCATCAGTGCTGCTTCAGTATAAATCCAGAATCTGATCTGTTCTCCTCCACCATCCTTTGTTCAATCCACAGTTACCTCCCTTGTAGCCTACTGTGTTTGCCCTGTGGTATAGTCTCCCTGGTTGTTCCCTTTACCCTCTTTTTTATTCTATTCAGGTTGTGGTTCATATATGATCTTCTCAGGAAGATCCTTACAACATGACATATTGTGACAAAAGACAACTGTCGCCAACCATCACCCTCTACTTTTTTTTCCCCACTTCCTCCTCTGAGGGAATTTCTAAGAAACACAATGCATGGTACCTTTAACCAAATACATATTCATTATACCTGACTTGTCTCCTGTTTTAAAACTCTGTTTAAGATGTATCCTGTTGATGTGAGCTTGAGAGACAAGGAACTTCAAGGACTTCCCTTTAGTTCTTTCAATTCCAGAAGCAATATTAGTCAGGTTCTCATTTCTTTCCCCCAGCTCACCCTCTGTCCCTTCTCAGGTCTCAGGTACCAAAAACAAAAACCTCAGAAGTAAAAGATGTATCTAACCCTAGGCTTTCAGACCCCAAAGGTAAGACAGGAAAGAATAAAAAGGAATTTTATAATTTCTTCAATCCTCTCAAAATTTAGTTCTTATCCTGACTTTTGACATTATTGATGATCAGAAGATTCTAACCCTGGATCTGGATTTGTTTGCAGGAGAAGCAAAAGGAATTGCATGTGCATTAGGGAAATTGTCTATCTATCAAGGTTTTGTGATAGAGATGTACAAGATTTTGGAAATATAGTTGCTCTTAGGTATGAGGATTTGCTTAGTATCCCTAAGCTAAGCCTGTATATAGTTAAGGGATTTCTTAAATTGAAAAGTAAGGGCAACATATTTGAAAGCATTGTGTACCCATCCCCAACACCTTCCAACTATACATCGCAGGATAGCTCTCAGCTCATTTATCAATATAACTATAACCATAGCTATAACTGTAATTATCACTACAACTTTATAACTATAACTTATGAGTGGACAGATTAAATCTATTTAAGTTGAAAACAAATGTTGAAAAGACAAATGGATATTGATCCATACTGCCTTTAACAAAACTATTCTATAGGTCGTTCTATTCTGTCATTTGCACTTTAGACAATGAGAAGGACTTTCTGAATCTGACAAATTAAGCTTAAAAATTGGAAGAATCTCAAAGAGCATCCAATCCAACTATTGAAATCTTGCCATTAAAGACTTTATATACTATTTTCCTTTAAATATGTTGTTTTTGGAATGGGATTATTCTGTCAGTTGGATGGCTGCAAGTGATACTAGGGAAGAAAGACAAAGACACACACGCATACACTCATTATCTGATAATTACTTTTGAGGTTAGTGCTTTTACATTTTATCCTCTTATTTTGTATCCAGATGTTTGGATATATGGAAAATGTTACATGTGCCACACCTAATTTCAGAGCTCCAAACTTTACAGCTTTTGAAAGTTCTTCTTAAATGTTTTTATGCAGTGATAAACGAGGATACAAAAGAAAGAACTGAAATTAATAGGACTGATTGAATCTATAGTTTACAATAAATTCACAGACAGAATCATTCCCACATGCAGGAACTGCCAACTCCAGGAGGAGGTTATCGATTTGTTGATTTGTTGACTTAACTTTACAGCAGAAAAGGTTTTTTTTCTTTCTTTCATTTTAACACAAAAATCAGATTCCCCAATCTGTTCATTTTGGTGTAGGTATTTTGCTTACTTTTCAACTTTCTATTTTAAACAGTAAAATTATTCGTCTAGTAAGCAGTAGCATCTAATTAAGGCCTCCAAATGTTATACAACTTTATGATTCAAGAAATCAACTGGGGCATGAGTAATAGGTTATATGCAACCTGGGATTTTAGTCTAAGGGAAACATATGTAAGACAGTGACAAGGGAAATTCAGATCACTCAGACTTGACAGTAGTTAGCATGGAACATATGTCTAAAGCTGATCTATCTGCTCATTTTATTGTCACTTAAACATTCAAATATTTGAACACTATTGCCAAAAAATTATTTGGGCCAAATTAGGTTTCAGAGTTTTATATCTAATCACTTTTGACAGCTTTCCTTAAATGTTTTCAAGCAGTATAAGATGGGGGTATAGAAGTACTTCAGTCAATAGGCTGGTTGAATCTGTTGTTCACAATGAGTTCTCAGAGTCCTTGTCAAAAGTAGAATTATTTGGTAAGTGTGCATTATGGGAGATTCAGGTAAACCTTATTCAAATGTTGATTGCTAAAGTATTGTACTTTTTTTTTTCATTGAGGAGTCGTAAGTCTCCTTGAAGAAGGGTACTCTCTTCTTTAATGGTGCTGGATCCATCACTTATTAGTGTTTATGCTTATGCGTAAGAAATAGTGAACTTGTCAGTTATAACTGATTTTTGGTAATAATGCAAGGAAGAATTTTTCACAAACCTCAAATATGTCTTAGAATTCATTCTGTGTTCTAAAAATATCATGGAAGGATAGAAACTGGAGTTTGCAAAAGCAATATATTCTATAATAAGGATAGTTTTTAGAATCTAACAGCTCTAGATTCATGTGTTGGCTTGAACTCTTCAAGTCTATGTGACCATGGAAACATTACTTATATACCATAAGACCTAATCTGTGTCACAAATAACACAGGATTTATATCAACTTTCAACAGTTATGATGAGGAGTAAATATAAGCATGTACTTGAAGTTCCTAGCAAGTACCTGTCACAAAGCAAACATTCCAAACTTGTTTTGTTGTCATTGTTACTATTCCTTATTGTTCCTTTCATTCATCCTTCTTGTGAAAGGCTTCAGTTATAACATAGACAGCCCTGCAGCCAGTCATCTCTGTAACATCCCCACCAAGTGGTCTTCAGCATCCGATACAGTTTTGCCAGTATGAGGGAATTTATCCAGGGCATGGAAATTGTATTGAAATAGGATATAGTAAAAAGTAATTTCTACATGGGCCAAAATACATATTATCTAGACCAGAGCATGGAGAATAACCTAAAAATGTGCCAGCATTTCCTGACCTTTAGCAAATAATTCACTTCACATTTTCAGAATTGGACAGAGGAAGACAAGTCAGCCTTGAGAGGAAGTCCTTGCATCTAAATGAGTTCATAAAATACTGAGAGTGCGAGTATTTTCTTGATCATATATCAGGGCATTGTAAAAATAACAAAATGGGCCATATGCAAATATAACAACATATACTTTGTTCTACATTATGGCTGACCATTGCCTCCCAAAGAGAGAATAAATGCCTCTTGGACGAGCTTCAGTTTTCTCCCTTTACACTTGGAGTATATACATTTCTCTTCTTTACTGACAATTTCTCAAAAGTTCAGAGTAGAGATATTGACTTTCATTGAATGGAGTGCTAATCATTACCCATTTTTGGAGTAAATCCAAGGCTATAAATTAGAGCGGGCTATCAGCTGTGGTTGACTTGTAATGCTGAGCTGGGAGATTAAAAACCCACATGCAAAAATAACCTTGAATCTATTGGCTAGGAAATAAACCTGGAAATCAAATGAAGGGACCTCAAAGTATAAAGCCTGATTAAGAAAGTGATAAAAAGATGGCTAATAAAGGGAAAGAAAACCTTGATTAAAAAAAAAAAAAGTTCTGCAAAGCAGTTGCATAGAATTATTTTTATATTTATTTCTCAAATAGTCTGTGTCCTGGGCCATATAGACATATATACATAAACATTTAAAAAATTTCCCCTTTCTCAAAAAATGAAGCCTATGAAGGAAACACATACAAGCAAAGATTACAATGAAATACATTAATTGCTATAAATTAGATGAGAGGAAGCTGATACATGAAATAACAGGACACGATTAAATCAGTTATGGTTTTATAAAAGATAAGGAATTAGAAATGAATATTAAGAAGGCACATCAGATACAAAGCAGAGAAGAAATCATTTCAGGATGAGAGAAGAGCATAATGCAAATGTTTAGGGATGTGCTTAGTGAGCAATTTCTATGACCAGGATACAGATTACCTGCTGAATAGGGAAGCCTTGGCAGGACAAGTGGGTAGGAACATGATCAGGAAGAATGTCATGTAATGAGATGTAAATTGCAAGTAAATAAAAGATCGAAGAAAACTGCATTGATCAGGATATTTGAGGAGACGTCTAAAAAGTGAAATGGTAGAGTATCTTGATTTTGGAAGTCCTATCAAGTCTTTTCAAGGTGTAGGTATGCTACTTACCTGTCAGTAGGTAAGTGGGCAGATAAGTAAATTATAAAGACCTAACCAAGCATGAAAGGAAGGAAAGGTTACATCGGGTGGCAAAATAGAAAAGGAACCTGTAACTTAAAAGTGGGAGTTTCATGCTCTCCTAAGACAGAAATGCAGGCTGCAGGTGCTGGTTTGAAATTTGACACCCTGCCTGAACTTGGAACCTGGGAAATAATAGTTTGCTTCTGAAAAATGTGTACAGCAGCATGTAGGAAGCACATGGAGCAGTGCAGTATAGGATGGGACGAGGCAGGAAACCAAGCCAAGAAATCAGAGTCTCAGTTACAGCACATAGAATTGTATGTGCTGAATTTTTATAGGACTTAGAAAAACAGAAATTCTTAGGTTGTTATTCAAGTAAACAGTAAAGTTCAAACTGCTACTAGAACAGTGAACGTAACAGAGTCCAAAAACGTCAGAAACGGAGTACTACCCTGCCAACATCCCTTACATTACCTCTACAACCCAGGGATGACACAGTTCTACGTAATGCTGCCATTTATGTAAGTAAGTGAATAGATAAGCACACACGTGAATGGCAGAGAATAAACACAACAAACTAATATGTATCCCAAACAATAAAAATAATTCAGCAACAAACTTTATGACCGACACTACAGGAACTAAGATACTGATAAATCAATGTAAGATTGAGTTAACGTTTGTACAAATCTAGATGAAGTGGACAATTACAATGAAAAAAAAATGACTTTGATTTAGGAAGAAATGGAACACTGGAAATTACAAAAATGACTAAAGTATATAAAATTTATAGGAAAAACAACTTCCTTCCTTCAGGAGTGCCTGGCTGGCTCAGTCAGTGGAGTGTGTGACTCTTGATCTCAGAGTTCTAAGTTTGAGCCCCACGTTGGGTGTAGGGTTTGCTTAAAAAAATTTAAAAAATCTTTTTAAAATCTTCCTTCAGAATAGATATTAGGCCCAGGAAGTTAGTACATAAAACTTTTAGGTATAGATAAGTGGTAATTTATACAATCCAGAGAAACCAAAAGAAGCAACTCCACCCAAATCATTCTATGAGACTACTCTTACCATGATAGCAAAATAGAAATAAGATAGTAAAAGACAAGCTAAATAAAGGCTAGTCTCACTAATACAAAGACATGCCTGCATAGGTTCTATGAAAACGTTATTAATTTTACCTAGAAATACATTAAAAACCATGGCAAGGTAGGGTTCATCTCAGAAATACAAAGAAACTGGGAAATATGAGGAGTTACCCAGGAAATGTCAATAATTATCAAGTTTTAAAACTTTAGAGAACATAGAATCTTTTGAAAAAGAGAACAAGAGAAATGCGACATGACATTGACCCAGAAACACACATGTATAGAAGGAAACTGATTTATGGAGAACTATTCCAAAATCCATAAAGTGGTTATATTTATTCTATCATGTTTCAATGATACATCAAATTAAATATTAATTTGTAGAATTCCTGTTCACACAGGCAGGGTTCTTCTTTTCACCATTGCTCATAATAACAATAATCTAAAGTTCTATTCATAAAAAAAGAAAAACACATCGTGATATTTCATATTGTGGCAGATCTTAGAGCAGTCAAAAGCAATGGACTTCAAATACATTGATAAATCTCAAAAATTTTGCATGACAAAAAACTAAGATGTAAATTTATGTGTTTAGTGTTTTAACTGCTAATGCTTTTTTAAATTCCCAAGACCCTAATATTTTCATAATGGTTTCCTATTTGTGCTAAATATATAAACATATAGATTAGAACTACATGCAAAATGTTCATACATGGCCTCTGTGTAGGGAGGAATGGAAAAAGAACTGGAGAGGTTCATAAAAAGGAATTCAATTTTAACCACTTTTCTTTACAAAAATTACGCAAATACGATAAAACCATCTTACTCTCAATGGTGCTCACAGAGACTTTCACTATAATTTTCTCTATAAATTTGGTAGCTTTTCTTAAAACAAAAATAAAATAAGAAACAGAAAACCTGAATATGAAGTGCAGATAGAAACTGATGGAAGTGACCACGTTGGGAGTGGTAGCAATGCTGTAGGTGAGGATGTGAACTGATCAAACGGTTTGGGATACATAAATAGGGGGATGACTGGAAAACACTTTGTCAGTATAAATAAGAGAGTGTAGTGATTGATGGGATGTACAGGTTCAGGGGGAATAAGGCAATTGGATACATGGTGAGAAAACTGAAGAAGGGTTAAGTGAAGGTCCTGCTATTACTCGCAGGTCAGATGTTGTCTTTAGGCACAAATTACGATATCCCAGAATCTCAGAGTAAAAAAGAACCTTAGGAAAGACTTACCTCAAATCCTATAGAATATGCGATAGACAAATATTTTAATGTAGATGGGGTTCAGGAAGAGGAACAGCGGGTGTATGGAGGAAAGCCATGCATCTAATGTATGAAAAATCTAGTTTGTGTGTATGGTTATAACTGCATATGTCTGTGAGTATCGAATAGTCCTTATTTAAGTGAAATGCATATAAAATAGAAATAATCATTTTAGAGTATGAAATTCAGTAGCAGTTACTACATTCACAATGTTGTATAGCCATCACCTCTACAAATTCCAAAATATTTTCATTATCCCAAAGGAAACCTGCATGCCTATTAAGCGGTCACCCCCTATTCCCCACTCCCCATCGCTGGCAAGCACCGATCTGCTTTCTGTCCTCATGGATTTACCTAATCTAGATATTTCATATAAATGGAATTATACAGTATGTGACCTTCTCTGTCTAGCATATTTCACTTAGCATACTCTTTCTGAGTTTTATCCAAGTCCGTCCGCGGCTCAGTATTTCATTCCTTTTATGCCATCATGTGGATATGCCAGATTTTGTTTATCCTTTCATCAGATAATGGATATTTTGATTGTCTCTGTCTTTTGGCTATTGAAAATAGTTCTGCTACAAACATTTGGATACAAGGTTTTCAATTCTTCTGGGTGTATATCTGGAAAGGAAGACAGGTTGCCTGTTCTTATTTTCTAACTTCCTGGGAAATCAATTAATGATATTTGTCAAGAGAAACACACTTTATCTATTGGATTTCCTTAGCACCATGTCTCGGGTGAAAGTTTTTACTTATAGTAAATTAACCCAGAATCTGTGAGTGTTTTTTGAAACAAGAGCTAGAGTCTGGAATTCTTTCTTCAGACTGGCCTTTGAATTACACAAACTGCATATAGATTTTTTACCGTGCTTAACAAGATTGAGGCCTCTCTTTAGTTCCCCCCTTGTGTCTTTCACGGACACACAGACACATACACACGCACACACACGCACATGCACGCATTACACCCTTTAATCCAAATTAATGGAGTTTGTACTTCTGTTAATGTAACTAAGGGTCCATTCCCCAAACAAAACAAAACAAAATCTGATTAAAAGTGAAACTTTCTCTGAAAGTTCTGAAATCACAGACAAGTTCTCTCTCTAAATTATTTAGTTTTGCCTAGGAGGCACTTCATTATATTTTCAGTGTCTGTAAATACCCCATCAGTGTAAGTACCTCTGAAGGTGATGTAGTGTCTGTTATTCTTTTAATGTTTTAGTCATAAGGTGCCAAAAATATTACTTAAATAGAATAAATGTTGATTAATGATTTATTAAATGAATAATAACTTTTTAAGCATTAGAACAATGCAGTCATCTCAGGACTAAAACCAACTCTCAGTAATAAAG
This sequence comes from Ailuropoda melanoleuca, assembly GCF_002007445.2. Classification (NCBI taxonomy): domain Eukaryota; kingdom Metazoa; phylum Chordata; class Mammalia; order Carnivora; family Ursidae; genus Ailuropoda; species Ailuropoda melanoleuca. The sequence goes on from NC_048221.1 coordinate 103,767,714, forward strand.
CCCTTTAAGAGTAAAACTCCAACCTTTGCCACCAACTCTGACTGACTTACCGCCAGAATCATCTTAAAATAGAAACAGTAAAAAACCAGTTTAAAGGAAGACTTCTTTTTGTAGAAGTGACAAGGTAATCCATTGCCAACAAAGACTCTTTAATATCATTTTAAGGTTCCTTACTTTCCCTGACTTTTTTGTGCAGTTTTTACTATGGACCTAGAACCCTACCCTTTCCANGTTCTGCAAAGCAGTTGCATAGAATTATTTTTATATTTATTTCTCAAATAGTCTGTGTCCTGGGCCATATAGACATATATACATAAACATTAAAAAATTTCCCCTTTCTCAAAAAATGAAGCCTATGAAGGAAACACATACAAGCAAAGATTACAATGAAATACATTAATTGCTATAAATTAGATGAGAGGAAGCTGATACATGAAATAACAGGACACGATTAAATCAGTTATGGTTTTATAAAAGATAAGGAATTAGAAATGAATATTAAGAAGGCACATCAGATACAAAGCAGAGAAGAAATCATTTCAGGATGAGAGAAGAGCATAATGCAAATGTTTAGGGATGTGCTTAGTGAGCAATTTCTATGACCAGGATACAGATTACCTGCTGAATAGGGAAGCCTTGGCAGGACAAGTGGGTAGGAACATGATCAGGAAGAATGTCATGTAATGAGACGTAAATTGCAAGTAAATAAAAGATCGAAGAAAAGTGCATTGATCAGGATATTTGAGGAGACGTCTAAAAAGTGAAATGGTAGAGTATCTTGATTTTGGAAGTCCTATCAAGTCTTTTCAAGGTGTAGGTATGCTACTTACCTGTCAGTAGGTAAGTGGGCAGATAAGTAAATTATAAAGACCTAACCAAGCATGAAAGGAAGGAAAGGTTACATCGGGTGGCAAAATAGAAAAGGAACCTGTAACTTAAAAGTGGGAGTTTCATGCTCTCCTAAGACAGAAATGCAGGCTGCAGGTGCTGGTTTGAAATTTGACACCCTGCCTGAACTTGGAACCTGGGAAATAATAGTTTGCTTCTGAAAAATGTGTACAGCAGCATGTAGGAAGCACATGGAGCAGTGCAGTATAGGATGGGACGAGGCAGGAAACCAAGCCAAGAAATCAGAGTCTCAGTTACAGCACATAGAATTGTATGTGCTGAATTTTTATAGGACTTAGAAAAACAGAAATTCTTAGGTTGTTATTCAAGTAAACAGTAAAGTTCAAACTGCTACTAGAACAGTGAACGTAACAGAGTCCAAAAACGTCAGAAACGGAGTACTACCCTGCCAACATCCCTTACATTACCTCTACAACCCAGGGATGACACAGTTCTACGTAATGCTGCCATTTATGTAAGTAAGTGAATAGATAAGCACACACGTGAATGGCAGAGAATAAACACAACAAACTAATATGTATCCCAAACAATAAAAATAATTCAGCAACAAACTTTATGACCGACACTACAGGAACTAAGATACTGATAAATCAATGTAAGATTGAGTTAACGTTTGTACAAATCTAGATGAAGTGGACAATTACAATGAAAAAAAAATGACTTTGATTTAGGAAGAAATGGAACACTGGAAATTACAAAAATGACTAAAGTATATAAAATTTATAGGAAAAACAACTTCCTTCCTTCAGGAGTGCCTGGCTGGCTCAGTCAGTGGAGTGTGTGACTCTTGATCTCAGAGTTCTAAGTTTGAGCCCCACGTTGGGTGTAGGGTTTGCTTAAAAAAATTTAAAAAATCTTTTTAAAATCTTCCTTCAGAATAGATATTAGGCCCAGGAAGTTAGTACATAAAACTTTTAGGTATAGATAAGTGGTAATTTATACAATCCAGAGAAACCAAAAGAAGCAACTCCACCCAAATCATTCTATGAGACTACTCTTACCATGATAGCAAAATAGAAATAAGATAGTAAAAGACAAGCTAAATAAAGGCTAGTCTCACTAATACAAAGACATGCCTGCATAGGTTCTATGAAAACGTTATTAATTTTACCTAGAAATACATTAAAAACCATGGCAAGGTAGGGTTCATCTCAGAAATACAAAGAAACTGGGAAATATGAGGAGTTACCCAGGAAATGTCAATAATTATCAAGTTTTAAAACTTTAGAGAACATAGAATCTTTTGAAAAAGAGAACAAGAGAAATGCGACATGACATTGACCCAGAAACACACATGTATAGAAGGAAACTGATTTATGGAGAACTATTCCAAAATCCATAAAGTGGTTATATTTATTCTATCATGTTTCAATGATACATCAAATTAAATATTAATTTGTAGAATTCCTGTTCACACAGGCAGGGTTCTTCTTTTCACCATTGCTCATAATAACAATAATCTAAAGTTCTATTCATAAAAAAAGAAAAACACATCGTGATATTTCATATTGTGGCAGATCTTAGAGCAGTCAAAAGCAATGGACTTCAAATACATTGATAAATCTCAAAAATTTTGCATGACAAAAAACTAAGATGTAAATTTATGTGTTTAGTGTTTTAACTGCTAATGCTTTTTTAAATTCCCAAGACCCTAATATTTTCATAATGGTTTCCTATTTGTGCTAAATATATAAACATATAGATTAGAACTACATGCAAAATGTTCATACATGGCCTCTGTGTAGGGAGGAATGGAAAAAGAACTGGAGAGGTTCATAAAAAGGAATTCAATTTTAACCACTTTTCTTTACAAAAATTACGCAAATACGATAAAACCATCTTACTCTCAATGGTGCTCACAGAGACTTTCACTATAATTTTCTCTATAAATTTGGTAGCTTTTCTTAAAACAAAAATAAAATAAGAAACAGAAAACCTGAATATGAAGTGCAGATAGAAACTGATGGAAGTGACCACGTTGGGAGTGGTAGCAATGCTGTAGGTGAGGATGTGAACTGATCAAACGGTTTGGGATACATAAATAGGGGGATGACTGGAAAACACTTTGTCAGTATAAATAAGAGAGTGTAGTGATTGATGGGATGTACAGGTTCAGGGGGAATAAGGCAATTGGATACATGGTGAGAAAACTGAAGAAGGGTTAAGTGAAGGTCCTGCTATTACTCGCAGGTCAGATGTTGTCTTTAGGCACAAATTACGATATCCCAGAATCTCAGAGTAAAAAAGAACCTTANATGATAGCAAAATAGAAATAAGATAGTAAAAGACAAGCTAAATAAAGGCTAGTCTCACTAATACAAAGACATGCCTGCATAGGTTCTATGAAAACGTTATTAATTTTACCTAGAAATACATTAAAAACCATGGCAAGGTAGGGTTCATCTCAGAAATACAAAGAAACTGGGAAATATGAGGAGTTACCCAGGAAATGTCAATAATTATCAAGTTTTAAAACTTTAGAGAACATAGAATCTTTTGAAAAAGAGAACAAGAGAAATGCGACATGACATTGACCCAGAAACACACATGTATAGAAGGAAACTGATTTATGGAGAACTATTCCAAAATCCATAAAGTGGTTATATTTATTCTATCATGTTTCAATGATACATCAAATTAAATATTAATTTGTAGAATTCCTGTTCACACAGGCAGGGTTCTTCTTTTCACCATTGCTCATAATAACAATAATCTAAAGTTCTATTCATAAAAAAAGAAAAACACATCGTGATATTTCATATTGTGGCAGATCTTAGAGCAGTCAAAAGCAATGGACTTCAAATACATTGATAAATCTCAAAAATTTTGCATGACAAAAAACTAAGATGTAAATTTATGTGTTTAGTGTTTTAACTGCTAATGCTTTTTTAAATTCCCAAGACCCTAATATTTTCATAATGGTTTCCTATTTGTGCTAAATATATAAACATATAGATTAGAACTACATGCAAAATGTTCATACATGGCCTCTGTGTAGGGAGGAATGGAAAAAGAACTGGAGAGGTTCATAAAAAGGAATTCAATTTTAACCACTTTTCTTTACAAAAATTACGCAAATACGATAAAACCATCTTACTCTCAATGGTGCTCACAGAGACTTTCACTATAATTTTCTCTATAAATTTGGTAGCTTTTCTTAAAACAAAAATAAAATAAGAAACAGAAAACCTGAATATGAAGTGCAGATAGAAACTGATGGAAGTGACCACGTTGGGAGTGGTAGCAATGCTGTAGGTGAGGATGTGAACTGATCAAACGGTTTGGGATACATAAATAGGGGGATGACTGGAAAACACTTTGTCAGTATAAATAAGAGAGTGTAGTGATTGATGGGATGTACAGGTTCAGGGGGAATAAGGCAATTGGATACATGGTGAGAAAACTGAAGAAGGGTTAAGTGAAGGTCCTGCTATTACTCGCAGGTCAGATGTTGTCTTTAGGCACAAATTACGATATCCCAGAATCTCAGAGTAAAAAAGAACCTTAGGAAAGACTTACCTCAAATCCTATAGGATATGTGATAGACAAATATTTTAATGTAGATGGGGTTCAGGAAGAGGAACAGCGGGTGTATGGAGGAAAGCCATGCATCTAATGTATGAAAAATCTAGTTTGTGTGTATGGTTATAACTGCATATGTCTGTGAGTATCGAATAGTCCTTATTTAAGTGAAATGCATATAAAATAGAACTAATCATTTTAGAGTATGAAATTCAGTAGCATTTACTACATTCACAATGTTGTATAGCCATCACCTCTACAAATTCCAAAATATTTTCATTATCCCAAAGGAAACCTCCATGCCTATTAAGCGGTCACCCCCTATTCCCCACTCCCCATCGCTGGCAAGCACCGATCTGCTTTCTGTCCTCATGGATTTACCTAATCTAGATATTTCATATAAATGGAATTATACAGTATGTGACCTTCTCTGTCTAGCATATTTCACTTAGCATACTCTTTCTGAGTTTTATCCAAGTCCGTCCGCGGCTCAGTATTTCATTCCTTTTATGCCATCATGTGGATATGCCAGATTTTGTTTATCCTTTCATCAGATAATGGATATTTTGATTGTCTCTGTCTTTTGGCTATTGAAAATAGTTCTGCTACAAACATTTGGATACAAGGTTTTCAATTCTTCTGGGTGTATATCTGGAAAGGAAGACAGGTTGCCTGTTCTTATTTTCTAACTTCCTGGGAAATCAATTAATGATATTTGTCAAGAGAAACACACTTTATCTATTGGATTTCCTTAGCACCATGTCTCGGGTGAAAGTTTTTACTTATAGTAAATTAACCCAGAATCTGTGAGTGTTTTTTGAAACAAGAGCTAGAGTCTGGAATTCTTTCTTCAGACTGGCCTTTGAATTACACAAACTGCATATAGATTTTTTACCGTGCTTAACAAGATTGAGGCCTCTCTTTAGTTCCCCCCTTGTGTCTTTCACGGACACACAGACACATACACACGCACACACACGCACATGCACGCATTACACCCTTTAATCCAAATTAATGGAGTTTGTACTTCTGTTAATGTAACTAAGGGTCCATTCCCCAAACAAAACAAAACAAAATCTGATTAAAAGTGAAACTTTCTCTGAAAGTTCTGAAATCACAGACAAGTTCTCTCTCTAAATTATTTAGTTTTGCCTAGGAGGCACTTCATTATATTTTCAGTGTCTGTAAATACCCCATCAGTGTAAGTACCTCTGAAGGTGATGTAGTGTCTGTTATTCTTTTAATGTTTTAGTCATAAGGTGCCAAAAATATTACTTAAATAGAATAAATGTTGATTAATGATTTATTAAATGAATAATAACTTTTTAAGCATTAGAACAATGCAGTCATCTCAGGACTAAAACCAACTCTCAGTAATAAAGCCCTTTAAGAGTAAAACTCCAACCTTTGCCACCAACTCTGACTGACTTACCGCCAGAATCATCTTAAAATAGAAACAGTAAAAAACCAGTTTAAAGGAAGACTTCTTTTTGTAGAAGTGACAAGGTAATCCATTGCCAACAAAGACTCTTTAATATCATTTTAAGGTTCCTTACTTTCCCTGACTTTTTTGTGCAGTTTTTACTATGGACCTAGAACCCTACCCTTTCCAGTTTCATGCTTGAAATAAATTGATCACCCCATGTTTCCTGTTCAACTTGTGAAAAACCTCAATTTCCTCATTTTTCAGTCAAGAATGTTAATATTTTTCAAAATAACTTTTCACACACACACTAAATAAATAAAGGAAGGAAGGAAAGAAGAAAGGATGGATGCCTCAGGATGGAAAGCATCAGAAATGGATGCTTTCTTTTGTTTTTGTTGGGGGGGGCGTCAGTGGTGGTGGTACTTTTATTTCGTACATGGCGTCCCAAAGAATCTTCGCAGCACGTTGCTGAGGCAGGTTTATTACCAACTACCCATTTCCAACTCCCCACCACATGGATGGAAAAGAAGTGCCCTGAATAACTTGCATAAGGTCCTCAAAAGACAAAACCACGCCAAACACAAAACCCATCCCGCGGCCTCCGCATTCACTTCAGTGACACAATAATCATGGTTACAGAGCAAGAACCTGTTGAAATTTCTCATCCTCCTCATTTCCTCCAGGAGAAAAATCTCCCTCATCTGTCCCGGAGGCAGCAGCTGTTGGAGGCTTCTCTGTGGAGCTGCAGAGAGACAGGAAAAGCTGCACGTTTTCTTTTGCCCTGTCCACTTTAGAATCTGGATTCCTTTTTCAGTTGAGGCCCCAAATCTGTTCCCATCAGGGCTGACATAGAATTCTGAGGTTTTTGAACCCATAAAAGCCAACTGGACCAGCCCCAGCCTAAGGCCAGACTGTCCTCTGGTCATCTTAGACTGTTCCGGCTGCTGTAACAAAATACCACAGACTGGGGGCTTTTAAAGAGGGCGGGTAGTGCAGGTTTGGGAGGCTTAGAAATTAAGTGCGCAGGTTGTTTATTTTCCTCATGCAGCATTCGCCACGATCGAAATTTTAAATATGCTCTTTTAGATTTTCTCATTGTAAATGCCCTTGGGATCATTTCTTGGCCCGGGAGACTCATTTACTCCAATAACCACTTTCAAGTTTGATGTAGTCTTTTTTTTTTTTTTAAGATTTTGTTTATTTATTCTTGAGAGAGGGAGAGAGCATGAACGGAGGCAGAGACAGAGGGAGAGAGAGAATTTCAAGCGGACTGCACACTGAGCGCAGAGCCTGCCTTGGGCTCAATCTCATGACCCTGAGATCGTGACCTGAGCCGAAATCAAGAGTGGTTGCTTAACTGACTGAGCCGCCCAGGCACCCCAAGTTTGATGTATTCTTATCTGCTCCTGGAAATCACTGTCTAGAGGGGATCTCTCTCTCCATTTCCTTCAGATAGTTGGCTGAAACACTCACATGTCAAGGATAACATCACCTCCATGGATTCTGCCTTCCCTCAACCATCTTAGATGAGGTAATACTCTCCTTTAATCCATTTCCTCCCATGGGTTTCCATCAGTGCAGATCGAAGTTTTACTTATATTTTTTTGGTCTCTTCTGCGTGCAGACAGGAGCTTTTTTATTTTTCACCTATCCGTATTTCCTATAGCATTTTTTTGTCATGACCTATTTTCAACCCTCCAAAAAAAACCCCTTCAAGCTCTACCTTTAAGATGCACAAAGAAATTCTTTCTCAGAAGTCCAGCTTCTTTCTGTGTGGAGTTAGTGAATCTCTTCCCTATTCCTTTTAATTTGGTTTAAGTCCAGGTAAGTTGTGCTGTGGAATTGTCCTCTCCTTATATCCCCTTCCTATAATCTTGATAAATGGTGACCATATTTCTGTTTGGGAGGCATGCCAATGCAGGGAGTGTTTACTTCTATAGATGGGACTGTAATGGTCCCCCTGCAAACTGAAATCATGTAAAGAAATACTAATAATAGATGGGAAAATTGACAATTGCTCCATGACCTTTAATTTTTTGCCATAATATTAAAAATCCCCTTACCGTTAATTATAAATATATAGGGCAATAAAAATAATAGAATTAATTTAGTATTCCACAGTATATCATATGTTAAAACAGTATACCATACCATATTTATTATATCATAGTACAGAAGAGAAATGTTTTATTTCTTTTTAAAAAAATGTGTCAAGGGTAGTTTGAACAGTGCTGGTTCTGTTCTTCTCACAGTATAACTTACAGGATGAAAAGAATACTTTTTAATGCCTTGGTGAGTTGTTCTATTCCTTTCTAAGATTGGCTCAGCTTCCAACATTTGATCCTTTGCACTTTTAATTCTGAGAGTTCCTTTAGTGAGAAGATTTTTTGCTGGTATCCTTTCTTCTGGGACATCTGTGTCTTTTCATTACTAACACTTTCTTCATTTACGTTGATAAGTTCACCTTCACTCAATTATCCAGCTGCTATCTAGAGTCTCCCTAGTGGCAGTGGTGTCAACATTCCTGTGATCATTTTGTTATAACTCCACTTATATTCTATTTGAATTTCACCTCTGGTGTTACCACTTTTTGTTTCTTTGCTGACTTTTATTTTTGTTAGCCAATCCTCTCTTTTAATTATCCAATTTTTGTGTAGTGTTATGAGAGTGTCACTGAAAGACAAGGAGGTAACACAAGTATATACTTTGCCACTTGTGCCCAAATTGAATAACAGATATGCAGTGACCGATTGCCAACAGACTTTGAGAGAGGTGATGTGGTTGGTCACTGATCATGATGCCCATTTGTTATTTACATAGTGATTTGCGCAATGAAAAGGAAACAACAGAGTTTGTACTTCATGTAATTATTCGTAACTGATATACCATGGAAACTGAAATTTGAGCCATAATGCTAGGGAGCTGGTGTTATTTTACTAAATAGTAGTAATTGAAATTTGTGCATATTTGAGCTAAACCCAGAAAGGACTGCCTGTATTTATTTCTTGGTTAAAGCAACTGCTGATGGGGGTAAGACTGCAGTGATTCACTTAGTATAATCAGGATGCACCCTCAAAAACTAGTTCCCAGGTACTGAACCACGTAGCTGCTACACATCCTCAAAGGTGCAGAGGACCACCCCCTCCCACCATCCGTTTTCATTCTTGATGGGGAAGTGCTTGGAAAGCCAAAAAGCTTGGCCAATACAGGATGCCAAAAGCAAGCAACCACTTAAAGGTTAAGAGAACTTGAGGCACGTGATGTATGTCACTGATGTATCAGAAACAAATTGTTACTAAAAGTATAAAGAATTCTGTAAGTCATCAATTTCACTATAACTTTTGTTTTTAATTCTGCTGTGCTTTAGTGACCTCTCTTTCTACATTCTGTAGGATCTTTGTGGCGAGCATGTAATAATTGTGGCTGCCTACCATTTTTCTGAAACTCTCCACATTTTGAAAATAGCAGGCATTGTCAATATGTCTTCCCATGTGGAAGGACACACACACACACACACACACACACACACACACACACACTTGCAGCTCAGGTGCTACCTATGATGTGAGAACTATTTATTTTGTGTTGGTGGAGTGGAGGCAGAGGCAGCATGGTGATTTGGGGGCTGGTAGCTGGTCTGAGTTTCATAGCAGCGGCTTTTGGATCGTGGCAGATTTGCTCTGGTTTGAAGATGAATGGAAGCGGTGACTTCCTTATCTGGTCTGTTCACCAGTGTGTTTCTGATGATTGGTCATAGAAGCTCAGATGTAACTCGGTTCTCCATCACTCCCGATGCATATTTGGCTTACCTAATATTCTTTAATAAATTCCCTTTTACTGAACTAGCTAGTGCCATCTTTGTCTTTTACAATTAAGTGCCCAAACCTAGCTTCTCCAGCTAGCACTTTTCTTGAATTTTCAATGCCTACTGTACTAACTCTTCCATCCAGATTTAATGTACTTTTAAGTCATTCAGAAGACTAGTATCTCCTTTTATGAAATTCTCCACCTTGTTAAAATATTGCTACATTTCCACCCTTTGTTTCCACTATACAGTTTCCCCTCTCCTGTCTCTACTTATGAAACCGATCTGAAAAAATATGACCAATGATACACGGATGATCCACCTAAAAGAACACTTTATAGCTCTTGCTCTAATTGACTTTACTGTAAGAATCACAGACAATCCCGTCCTTCTCCAAAATGTCTTAGTTTACCAATCCAACTTCGCTCCCCTCCCTCATCTCTGAACTTTTCTCTTCATCGTGCTCTGTTTTTTTCTTTCTGTTCATCAAGTCTTCTTTTTAAAAACTCTCTCTGTTCGTGGATAGTTGATCTTGTGTTCAGCATACCCCAGTTTCCTCATTTTAATGCTGTCGTATAGTAATACTTACACTGAAGGATGATGATAAAGATTGGGAATATTATCATTCACGTGGTACGTTCGTGCTTAATAAGTGACAAATCTGTCACATTTCGACTCTTCTTTCTCCCTTGCTCTTTCTTATTTTCCCTGGTGTTATAATATTAAGCAGTTTATTTAGCTTTTTGTTTGGTATCAAATAGATTGCTACTGATCTAAAGTAATAAAAACTCAGCTTAAACATGTTTAACACTAATAAAGCTTTTATTTTCATCCACATAATTGGAAACACGGTGTTCCATTAGGTTTCACACCATTGGCTCCATATGTCTGCAGGTCTCTGTATGTTGATGCTATAAATGGTTTCTCTTGTAGTTGTAAGATGACTGCCAGCAAACATAATGTGAGTGTTTCCTTGGTCATGTCTAGAGACATATCTTGTGTGGGGAGAGAGAAAACAAGTCTCCTCTGACTTCTTTTTTTTAACCTAAAAACAAAACACTTTTAGTTTTAAGTGCTTCTGGTCAAACTCTTCTCATGTCTCAGTGACTCACATTAACTTTATTTTTACTGATAGTAGAAGAGAATACAATAAGTAGCTAAGTCTAATTAGGACCCACCTCTGTAGCTGGTTTTGGTTAAGTAAGCTGCTGATTCCACTGGTCCCCAAATCACAATAAATCTGTCGTCATGTGAGGGCTGCTGCTGCAAGTGTCAAAACCCTCCATAGCCATCCTTCCAATCCTGCAGCCAGAGTGCCTCTGTTCCCACCACCCCTTTACCCCCAAGGCAGCACACATAAAGCAGGGATAGACTGGCTCTTGGTGAGCCGTCCATCATGTCCATTCTATCCTGCTTCTGAAGTATAAATTATTTCCCAATAGATTACAATAGAAGCACAAAAGGAAGTTCCCAAACTGCTCAGAATGAAGTCTACCTACATAGCCACATACCTAACAATCTCCTTTCTCTCTAGTATAATATTAATAGTAATGTAATAATAATAATAAAAACAATATAATGAGACTGTTGGAATAAAGTATCTCACGTTTATCTGTGTTTATACCTTCATCTGTCACTCACCCTTCATAGTACTCATACATACACACACACAGACACTCACTCACTCCTTCAGATATGTGTTAAGATTAGTACAATACAATATTATACAATATTATAAAATCATCGACTTAAAGAAATTATAGTTTCTGCACCTTTCAGAGCAATGAAGTCACTAAAGAATTATGAAGCAAGAATACCTTTTGTATTTTGGTACAGGTTTAATCTCGTCAAAAAAATGTTATAATTATCTAGTACGGAAAAGACCCACTTGTTAAAAGCTTTTTGCAACTACCATTCATTCCTGTTCATCTTTCTCTTGTTTAAGTCTTGGCCTTTGTTACTTGTGATAATAAAATCAATTTGTATCAACAATAAGTCAAAGAAAGCTTAAATATTTTTAAAAAGGTTAGCATAAAGTAACACTCAGAAAACAATTCCGTGCCTACTGTAATTTCTTGCTTGGCTGAACAACAATTTTCTGCCAACAACTAAACTGGTGGGGAGCTAAAATATGTCTGGGGTGGGTCATACACCTAAATTCATCTTTTTTCTTAAAGTTACTTTTACATTATCCATGGAATTGTTATTTTCCTTTCTTAGTAGGTATTCTTTCAGACATTTTACTTTCTCTAGGTAGTAAATTAAAAAAAACAAAGACAAAATACAAAAAGCAGAGAAGAGCACACATATTTTTTCCCTTTTAAAAAGTATTTATCTCCACTGTAGACAATGAAGTGAATAATACTCCTCAGCTCACAATACATTATCATTACCTGCACATGTAAGATTTCTCCCTTTGTCCATTTTGCTCTTTTCATTCTCTACCCTCATTTATCTACCTCCCTCCTACAGGCACCCATTCTAATATTTTTGACCATTCATTCTTCGCTTCGTCACTTCTTTCACACTACGTGATATATTTCATGCTCTGAAAATGCATGTAGTTCCTGGCTTCTGTCTGTTGTGGAGCATCCCACGGAACCATCCCTGCATCTTAATCCACTGCCCCCTTAGAATGGAAGCATAAGCTGCATTTACTTGCCCACTTCCACAACCAATGCCCCATGGACATCTTCTTAATGATCTAGGTGGAAATATATACAGGATCGCTTTGCATATGACTTCACATATTTAAGTGCATGAAGTATGGCTAAATTGCTTTCTGGAATTCTGGCACCAGTGCACTGCAAAACGCAAGCCACTTTCAAGGCAATGTTTGCTATTTATCCTTCTCTACTTTTGCCTTTTTGGTGAGTATAAATTGCAGAAACATGCACTGTTTAACAGCTGTTTGAAACATATCTAATGACTGCATCATCTTATGAATTCCATATTGACTTTCGATAGTGTGTGTCAATGCTTTCTACCATGTGAAACTGAAAAGCAGAGACTTAACACTGAGCTTTCAAAAGGGCAAGGGAGAAGAATTCAGTGAAGAGAGAAAAATGCTGAAGCTATAAATATCCATCCCCTTTGTCTCTCCCAATTATTTTATATTGGAATTGCCAATTTTATGCCTAGGTTCAGGCATCAGTGCCCACATCTAAGGATACAGAGGGGGCCAGTGTTGATCTTGTCATCCCCATCACCCCTGCCAATGCATCTGGCAGAAACATGACTTTTGAATACCAACCAGTGCATCCGGCACTGTTGCCAGGATGGACTGTCATACCACTGTGACAACAGTGCTCATCACCAGTGCTCCTGCTGGCAAAGCAATGTTACCACCAGTATCAATCCCACCACCAACGCCAGGCAGTGTATGACTCGTGACTGCTTCTGCAGACACTGGGGCCCATGCTCTATTCACCTGTCACCTAATCTGTAAAACCTAATGCTCCCCAGATTGCATAGGAAAATATTTTAAATTAGCTTCTAAATTTATGTTTTAATTGTATTTCCCAAGCTAAGAGACTGAGTATAAATTTGTAATGTGTCAAAATTAATTTGCTTTTGAAATAAACTTGTTTTCCAAGTCCCTTGAGTCCCGCAGGATAACAGAATTCCCATCAGGCTCCCTGTTTTGTAATATAACTAATTGTGGAGCTAATAAATGCCAAAATGGACCTCATTAACAGAGCAAACAAAACTCTCAGGCCAGGGCTTTTCTATAGAAGGTGGTAAAAATTAATAAGTACTATAGAGGGGGTACAGATAAAATTCTTCTTCAGAAGGCGTAGAGTTTTTAATTTTTTTTGTTTTTAGAAAGTAGCAAACATTTTCATATCTCATAAAGTGAAAAACAGTGACTTTTATATAAAATATTAATAATATACCAAATAAGTCATAAAAATTTAAAGCAGTGTGACTAATATTATATTTTTATCTGGAATGTTAGCCGAGGTATTAAGTAGAAATTAAAAAAGTGATAAAAACATAATTAAATAGAGCATAGTAGACAGAAACTTCCAGCTATACTCTTGCTTCCGATCTCTGACAGGGGACATATCTGGTCTTTCAGAGTTTTGATGCTGTTGAAGCATTTGACTTGGAAAATAAAGATGTTGGTCTAAGATGCTGTTTCTCCAGTTTGATTTAATATATAAAACCCTATTAAAAGGGAAACAATCTCAGTCTTCCTTTGTTGCGTTAAATTATTTTGATTATAATGTTACTTAAATATGTATAAACATCAAGCAAAGTGTAAACTCCTAATGTTATAGCTTTTACACAACCATAAAGCTGAAACAAATGTATATATTAAATGCAAGAAAAANAGTTAAATTATTTTGATTATAATGTTACTTAAATATGTATAAACATCAAGCAAAGTGTATAAACTCCTAATGTTATAGCTTTTACACAACCATAAAGCTGAAACAAATGTATATATTAAATGCAAGAAAAAAAACCTACAAAACCAATAAAATTCAAATTAACAACATCTATTTAAAGTGTCAGTTGAGGGTTTTTCTGAACTAAATTGCCACTCACTGTAGAAATATGCTATTGACTACCACAGTACAGATTCTTTTGTGTCAGCATTTTTGTACTTTCCTGGGCCCTTTGAGGACTCAGTTTCTCACCACATTTCTCTATTCAGGGGACTGGAAACTTTATTTGTAAAGCATGCTGTGAAATCAATTGGCTTTCACTTGGCACAAAGTCATCTTTTACTTATTAAGTTTACTTCTTTTCTTTTCTAATTACCCTAAGACAATTAAAGTCACACTTTTGGTGCCAGCATCATTTTAAACACAAACAAAAATGCTGATTCTGAAAGAGTATGGAGTTGCTTGGTTATAAGTTGGCCATCCAAATAATCTGGCTTAAGTTTGTTTATGTCATTGAAATGAACACACACACAGCCCTAGTTAAGTCTCAAGATGACTTCATTTTGATTTAGGTAAGAGGCAGAAGGATATACAAAATCTCAACATGCACAAAACCTAGGGCACTAGCTGTGAGTGAACATAGGGGAGAGGAAATATTTTAACATAGGAAGCTAGAAAGGTTTTATTGAAGAGATCCCATTGTTTTCTGTTCATTTCAAAAACAGATATATTGAGCATCAATCCTTTATTTGCATGTAGTCCTAGAGAAATTGGCATATAAAGAAATGATTCATTTTGTGTACACTCAAGAAAACTAAACCTAGGTAAGACAGTTGCACAAAATACTAAGTATCATATAAGATGGTGATGACTCTAATACTGAGCTACATTCAGAATTTACAATGGGGGCCTTGGTAAATAATACTTGATGTGTAGATTTGCTGTAACATATCCCTGGTTCACTGAAGTGACTCTTTGGGAAAACACGTTAAGCCTATACCCTAATTTTACATTTGAAACAACAAGGGAAAATTTAAGAGCAAGCATCTCAACCTCCAACATTCCATTGGTCTATTGCACTTAGAAGTGTCTTCAACACTGTGTTAATTAGACTACTTTGGATATAAGCAACAGAAACTAACTCTAGATAATGCTAGCTAAAAGAAATTGTTAGGAAAGATATTACATAGCTCACAAAATCAAAGATACTGGAGAATAATTCAGCCATCACACAGGACAAAAATCAAAGGATCTCTGATCATACAGAAAGGACTAACGCATCCCTAACTCTAGTCAGTTCCAATTATCTTCTGTCCTCACCTTGCCTTACTTAATATTTACCATTCTGGGAGAGTTAGTCCAAATTTCCTAACTCGAATCTTAATTCCTCTTCTCCACCTGGAGTTCTATTATCATAAACTGTTTGTCTGTTTAATATCTGAATCCCACATTAGAACGTAAGTACAACAGGGAGGAATCCTCTGTTCAGTTCGCTGGATCTCCAGTGCCTAGATGTGGAATATAGTTTCAACCTAATAAGGATTGGCATAGTAAACTAATGAACAATGCTCCATCCTCTCAACTAAGGAAAGAGTGCCTTGACTGGCAGTCTTATAAACGCTGAGAAAAGAGTGGAATGATTCTCCATCATAAAACCAGGGGGCTGAGACCAGAGATAAGGGAAATTGATGGGGTAAAGACAACAAGGTGGGGGGGAAGTTTTTTAGAAACAACTACAGAGGACACCTGGGTGGCTCAGTCGGTTGTGCCTGCCTTCGGCTGAGATCATGATCCCAGGGTCTTGGGATCTAGTCCCGAGTTGGGCTCCCTGCTCAGTGGGAAGCCTGCTTCTCTCTCTCCTGTCACTCCCCCTGCTTGTGCTCTATCTCTCTCTCTGTGTCAAGTAAATACGTTTTAAAAATCTTAAAAAAAAAAAAAAACTACAGATGTAGAGGAAAATGACTTTTTTGAGAATATCTGCTACTGGCTTTTTAGGCATATTTTTCCTTTTCCTCAGCATTAAAGCTAACATTAAAACAGTCAAAAGACCTCAAGGCAATAGTATCATCTTCCATTTTCAAGAAGTAAGAAAATTGGAAAGAGGAGAACATTTTTTTAAAGGCATGTATAATAAAGAAAATAATAAAGAGCACATACAAATTTAAAAAAATAGAGAAAATTAGTGCAAACAAAATCTGGCTCTTCAGAAAGACTAATGAAATGGGTATATCTCTGTCTGATCAATGGAACAAGTAGAGTGCCCAGAAATAGACTCACACAAATATAGTTAACTGATCTTTGACATAGGCACAAAGGCAGTTAATTCAGAGGAGGAAAAATAGTCTTTCAACGAAGGTGCCATAACAATTGGACATTCACCTACCAAGAAATAAATTTAGATACAGAAATTATACTTTAAAAATTAAATCGAAATGGATCTTAGACCTAAATGTAAAATGCAAACTTTTGAAACTTCTGGAAGATAGTATAAGAGATAAAGTAGGTGACCATTAGNGGAGATAAAGTAGGTGACCATTGGTTTGGTGATGAGTTTCTTGATAAAATACCAAAAGCATAATTTATGAAAGGAAAAATTGAGAAGTTGAATTCCATTAAAAATAAAAGCTTTTGCTCTGTAACAGATGCTGATGAGAGAATGAAGGCAAGACCCAAACTGAGGAAAAACAGTTATATACTATGTAGAACTCTTTAAACTCAATAATGGGAAAACACCCAATTTAAAATGGGGAAAAGATCTTCGTCAAAGAAGATACTCAAATGGCAAATTAGCATAGAAAGATGCTCAATATCATATAATATTAGAAAATTGCAAATTAAAACAACAGCGGGATACTACTCCACACCTTTGAGAATGACTGAAATCCCAGACTCTGATAACCTCAAGACTTAGTGAGAATGTTGCAACAGTGACTCTTAATGTGTTGGTGGTGAAAATGAAAAAAGTTCCAGCCACTCTGGACAGTTCAGCATTCTGTTAGAAAGCTCAACATGATCTTAGCATATGATCCAGCAATTGTGTCCTCATTAAAATTAGTTGAGAATTATGTCCACACAAACCTGCACACAAAGGTTCTAACAGCTTTTTATATTACTCCTCAAACTTCAAGGAACCACGATGTCCTTCAGTAGGTGAATGGATGAAAACAACTGTGGTACATGCCTATGATGGTATGTTATTTGGCAATAAAAAGAAATGAGCTATCAAGCTACATAAAGAAAGGGAACCCTGAATTCATATTGCAAAGTGAAGGAGGCCAGTTTGAAAAAGTTACATATCATATGAGTCCAACCAACTATATTACATAATGGAAAAGACAAAACTATAAGAAAGTGTAAATCATTTAGTGGTAGCCAGAGATTCTGTTGGGGGTGGGGGTAGGGATGAATACGTAGAGCACAGGACCTTTTTAGGGTAGAGAGACTATTCTGCATGATACTGTAATGATAGATAAATTACATTATGTATTTGTCACAACCTCTGAAACTGTATAACACGGGGTAAAACAGAATGTTAACTATAGACTTTAGTTAATAATAATGTATCAATATTGGTCCATTGATTGTAACAAATCTACCACATTAATGCAAGACATTAATGCAAGATGTAGAGAGAAAGTAGGTATATGGAAACTCTATACCTTCTGCTCAATTGTTTTGTGAACCTAAAACTGTTTTTTATGATAAAGTATATTAATTTTTAAAAATATTCTCTGATATTAATCTTCTGAAATAGAGATTAAATTTAAGAAACTAAAGTTACATGGCACTTGGTTAGATACATTAATTTTAATGCTTCCACATGAATTTAGAATATTNTATTAATGAAATACATTAATGTAAGATGTAGAGGGAAAGTAGGTATATGGAAACTCTATACCTTCTGCTCAATTGTTTTGTGAACCTAAAACTTTTTTATGATAAAGTATATTAATTTTTAAAAATATTCTCTGATATTAATCTTCTGAAATAGAGATTAAATTTAAGAAACTAAAGTTACATGGCACTTGGTTAGATACATTAATTTTAATGCTTCCACATGAATTTAGAATATTTGATGAATATCATAGTACTAGAGATTTCAGAATTTTTGTCCAAAACCCAGTCGATTTTTCTTCATATTTTATGACATTTTGTTATTTATAATGATCATATTCTATGTAAGGAATGCTAGATCTTAGTATATCTGACTTTGTTCAATACATTCTTCTCCTCCCTTTGCCACTTTCATTGAATAGATACACAATATAGCATGCAGTAATCACTCCAACATAAGGTATGCTATCACTTGTCTTTAAAGATTTATTGATATAGCTGAGCTTTCTTTATTTGTAGAATTTTATCAAGGTTTGAAATTTCATGGTTGGTTAATTTAAGAAAAAATATTCTAAGGGAGAGATACATTATCAAGCTTGATAAGATCACCCACCTAATTATAGGAGCTTCTCTTGTGCCATANTAGATACACAATATAGCATGCAGTAATCACTCCAACATAAGGTATGCTATCACGTGTCTTTAAAGATTTATTGATATAGCTGAGCTTTCTTTATTTGTAGAATTTTATCAAGGTTTGAAATTTCATGGTTGGTTAATTTAAGAAAAAATATTCTAAGGGAGAGATACATTATCAAGCTTGATAAGATCACCCACCTAATTATAGAAGCTTCTCTTGTGCCTTACCTACATTGGTACTTTAATAACTTCGAGGAAAGATAATCCCATGTTCCATTCCTTACAGACCCATTAATGATATGCTACAACAGATTTGGGTATCTATTAAAGAGTCCCAGGAAAGAAGTGATTCCCTGTAATTTTTCAACAATAAATCTAACGCCAAGCACTCTGTCTACGAAAGGTAATTTCTCATATAAATTTCCTACTCAGTTTCAGTGTACCTAGGAAAAAGAAAGTTGGTCGTTCTGGAAAAATCATGACCGTGGCCTCACTGACCCTTTTCCAACCTTTACTTTAGTATGAGCACCTAAATTCTCAGGAGGTGATAAGTATCACTGGCCCTCAGAGTTGGGTGACTGATACCACATTGGGGTTGCCATCTTTTGGTCTCAGTTTAAAGTTTCTGTCACCTCTGATGTGGGTCAAGCAATTTTCTAACTGAGGATAATGTTTCTGTTTCTCTTTTTCCCTTTGTTCTTTCTCTAAAAGAAGCACGCTTTCACATTTTTTTCAGCAAACTTCTTAACTTTTACCAACATGTGATTTTCCTTGAAAGGTCTTCATTTAATTAGTTGAAAATCAGTCAGCTGATCATACTTATATTTCTTGGGTTCCCAAATCTGTTTGAGATTGTTAAAGGATGTGCAAGGAAACAAAATAATTACCTGTGCAACCAGCTTGCATTTTAAAAAACAACTGTAGTGTGAGGGCTCAACTTAAGTTGGATAAACTTAATCCAACTGCTAGGGATTGTATCTCTTTCAGTCTTTGTACATCATTATCAATAGTAATAAGGCAATTTTATTAGATTAGGAAACTGAGATTCAAAGAACACAGTGAATTGTTTCTGTGTCTTCATTTGTTTTGAAGAGGAGAGAGTATGTGTCCAAAGGAAAAAAAGAGGTCATTTCAGGAGTAATAAGAGAATGTTTCTATGCTGTAATCATCCTCAGAATATTTTTTTCCACAGTGTCACAAAAATCAGTGAAGCCTCTCTCAGAGTTTGGAAACTATTAGATATTGCTATTCTTGGTTGTGGAGACTAAGCTTCTCATCACTAGGCATTGAAAGTGTTCCAAGACATTTGAACAGAGGAACATCCCTCTTCTGTATTTCATGTGTGTGATCAATAAATAGCAAGAGAAAGAGAAATTAGGAAAACAGCAAGCAAGAAACTAGACATATAGTTGGGCTTCATAATTTGTTAGAAAACTCAACTTCAAGACCATCTACATTATGCACACACATGTACACAAACACATATATATCCACATATATATGCATACATACGTGTGTGTGTGTGGTGTGTCCTGCGTGTGAAAGACACAGTGTTAGTCCCCAGAGGATGAAGAGCAAACAATGACAAGCTATTTTCAAGGAGGTGAGAATTTACTAAGGGACATGTGCAATTAAACTAAAATTACAACAAAATGCCTAATTAGGTCCTCATGACTATGTTGAAAAGTAGCACTCAGTGATGAATTCTGCCTGAGGTCAAGGAAAGGATCATTAAAAGGAGACACATACATTGGGTTGAATATCAAAAAGCATTCTTAAATGGAGTATATAGACACAACAGGGTGTTGAGAGGAGAGAGTTCTGTGAGTTCTTCCAGTGGATTATCAAACATGAGGGGCATCATGAAGTCCCCAGATTTGTGGCTAGTCGATTGGAAATGCATGGAGACTAGGGACCCCACATATAGCTGATGTCTGCAGTAGGAGCAGTCTTACTGGAGACCACGCCCTTAAACTTGTGGAGTCTAACACTAGCTCCAGGTGGTCAGCATCAGAATTGAATTGTATTTTAGTATAAGAGTTACGGTCAGAATATAGAAACTCTTTTACTTGCTGGTACATTGTGAGGATCTGAGAAAAAATTTGAGTGGACTCCCAAGGTGTCACGAACACTGGTGGCTTATACTTTTTGTTGGGGCTTTATTATTTTAATTGTCATTGGACTGAACAGTTATTGCCTTTCCCTAAAATTAGCACCTTCTTTAAAGGTGAAAATTACTAATTGATGTGATCTTGAAATTCAAGACAAAGTAGAAAAAGTATAAAACATAATAAGTAGCTCAATCAAGACTGGGAAGATAAACTACAGGGAGGTAGGCATGTTTGTCAGGTGAAAGAGTCATTACATTATAAGGCTTAAATAAAATTATGCAAATCATTACCACAAGTGCAAACAGTAAATGCAAATTGAAACCACAATGGGACTTCCGTGGAGGATGGGAGTAGGAGGACTCAAACCTCATCTTGTTCCACCACCGATACAGCTAGATAACACCCACATCAGTGTAAATAACCCAGATAATGACCAGAGGACTGCCAGAACAGACTCTCCACAGCTAAGTGTAGAGAAGAGGCCCCATCAAAGAGGGTAGGAAGGGCAGAGAAGCAGTCTGAGCTAAACAACCTTCAGGACTGTCTATAGGAGGGAACAACTCCTTGGGCATGAAGACAGAAAGAGATCCTCACAGATGTACCCCAGGCATAGGAGACCCACACTGGTGTACTTTTGCCTGTTCTTAAAATTGACAGGGCTTAACACAAGCAACTTCAGAAATCAGTGGGCTCGGTTCTGGGTGAGCCTTGCGGGCAAGAGGAAAATGAATCCTAGTCCTTAAAGAGACAGCACGACAAACAACCCTGTGGAGATGGAGCATCGAAGCAGCAGTTTGAAAACATGCCTGGGGTATACAGGAGGGAGATTTCCTTACTAATCTCAGAGTCTGTGCTGGAGGGGCAGGAATCAGTGGAAGACTCCTCCAAGAAGAAAAGACCCTACAAGGCGCCATTTCCCTCCCCTGCCCCACAGCCTATATACACTGACCAGCACAGCACTGACACTTTCCACCTAGCCTGCTAACAGCTCGCCCAGGCCCCACCAAGTTCTCCTGCAGACACCCCTTTCAGCCAGGCCCAGCTCCAGGTCTCCTCCCACAAGTTCCCTGCACAAACTAACTTCCAGTTCTTTTTGGTCTGCTAGATTTGCTCATTCTGATCTCAAGATGGATCGTTTCATGGCTACTGTTGGAAATTGCATGGTTTTTGAAGTGCAAATCCCAGTGTTCTCAATTTGCTAGTGAATTCTGAATTTCAGTGCATTTTAAAATTAAATTATTTATTTTAGATATTACTTAAATTTGAATTTTAAAAGCTGACTAAATTAGACAAATTTCACTGAAAACCACCACCATTCATCTCATTGACTTAATAATTGGTATTAAGTCCCATTCAGGTCCCCCTCCTGCCATTTCAGGTGCTGTTTTCTGTCTCCACTGATCATACCACCTGATTTCAGTTGGCTTTGAATTCTTTGAGTCCATCTTCTGGGAACTACTTGGCTGAAAGTGGTATTTTCAGTTTAGCCTATTTCCACATAAGAGGCTCTTGTTACTATAATTGAAAAGTTGAAGGAACCCAGGGGATGGTAACTTAATTCTTTAATCTTTATTGACTTTTCTCCTAGAGAAAACGGCTTATAACACCCATTTAAACCAACAGGGAGCTCTTGGCTCACACCATCCTGTCCATAGCTCTAAAGAATATATATTGTAGAGAGTATGTTTAATTGTTCTTGCCTTCTCTGAACCTCTGGAGAACTCTGGTCTATGACACATACTTGATGCTTAGCACTAGTACTTATTTTGGTATTCGTTATTTGACGTAAATACATTTTCTTTTTAGTTGACCGCGATTATTCAGAAATAAGCCTTAGTGTCGTCATCGTGATGAGGTTGTGGAACATAGGTGAGGTTCAGTGGGGTGGAGTCTGGAGCCGACGACCGAGAAAGAATTCTTGAGACGTCTTTGGTGCAAAATTGGTGGTTTATTAAAGCACGGGGACAGGACGTGTGGGCAGAAAGAGCTGCTGCCCCGGGTTGTGAGAGGTGGCTGATCATATACCATGGGGTTGGGGGAGGTGAGGAAAAAAGGGAGGTTGAGAAAGTACTTTCATACGTTAAGACTCGCAGGACACTGGAGGCCTTGCTATTGTCAAGTTAAGGTCATTGGCCCCTCTAGAAGGTGTTAATAATAAGATAGTGGGGAGCTTCCCAGGAGAATGTTACTTTCCTCCTATCACATGTCCTTGTCAATGGGCTGCAGGTTTAAAAGAAATTTCATTTTATTTACATTTCCTTCTGCCTCAGTCTCCCTCAATTTTATGGAGGGGGTGGTAACGTTAGGGCTCCAGGAAACTGAATTATGGGTCTCTGGAAGTTAGGCTATTGATAAGAAAGCTTCTTCCTTGTAAATTAGGACATGTGTAAGCTGAGGGAGAATTATGGGTCTTGCTGGACTGTGATCTCTGTCAGTTAACCATTTGTTTTTTTCTTTTCCTTAGTTTTAGGGCAGCCAGGAGTGCCGAGGAATGTTGCATACATGGGGGGATGGGGTTGCATGGTGTCAGTTTCTGCTTTGTCCTCAGCTTGCCTTCTGTTCCCTCATCAATTGCATGGTAGATTCCTGGATAGATTGATGTTTAAGAAACACTGAAAAGTGATGACAATTGGAAAACCTCCAGGTGCCTACCTAGGGCAATGCAGAGAGTTCAGGAAGCATGCAGTGGCAGCTTTGCATGTTCCAAAACTTCATAAGGGAAACGAAATCAGAATCACCATTTATAGCTGTAATATTGTAGTTCACTGCAACAAAATGTGGTTGAATGGATGACACTTAATAGCTACTTTTTCTTAATCCTGTACTTGTTTTTCAAATAATTTATATTTTAGTGAGATTAAATAGTCACCGTTTTCCAAATGTGGCAGAGAAACTAGCATTGGGTTTCACAAATTCTGATGATTATTTTCAGGAGACAAACATTCCTACTGCCCTGTGGCTTACCTTCAAGGTCTACATTCAGCTACCAGAGAAATTCATCACCCTTACTGACGACCTGAAGATTTCTCTATTGATTTTTTAAAATGTATTTTTAGCTGTAGGTGTGTACATTGTTAGGATTTTGCATGCTGAGGGGAGGCACCCTTGGGCTCTAATTTGCTCTTCCTGCTGTCTACTTTTACCCTAAACCATTTCTGTTTTTAAAGTTTAATGTCTCGGAAATCACAAACACTACAGTACAAATACCACAAAATAGCTTTGCAAAGGAAAAATTCCAAAGGCTCGGATGTCTCCTGGAGTATTCTTTTCCAAATTGCTCATTTGGAGAGGATGGAAGGAGGTCCTAATTCACAAATACCATTCTGAAAATATTGGCAATTTTTATTCATTGTTTCTGAGAAAGATTTGAGTAGTTCATTTCAAAACCAGGTAAATAGTACAGATTTTTTTTAAAGGAGTAGTATATTAGCAGTGAAAATAAGTTATAAGAACCATGAATTAAAATTAAAATAATAATTATTTCATAAAAAACAGTTTGCCATGTACTTCCACCATGCCGCCCCACGTCCCCTCCCCACAACCCATCTTTAATTTTTGTTGATAATCGTAGAATTGAATGGAATCGAATGTTGCTCAATTGTGATTATGTAGCTAATAACCACGTATCTTATGGGTTATAAGAGGTGGATCTATCTATCCCCTTAGTAATTAAATATAGACAATAATTGAACATATTAGTCCCATGATTTCTTTTTTTAATTTTTTTAAAATATTTTATTTATTTGTTTGAAAGAGAGAGAGAGCATGAGCAGGGAGAGTGAGAGGGAGAAGCAGAACCCTGCTGAGCAGAGAGACTGATGCAGGCCTTGATCCCAGGACCCTGGGATCATGACCTGAGCCGAAAGCAGATGCTTAACCAACTGAGCCACCCAGGTACCCCAGTCCTATGATTTCTTCTCTGTAAAATGAGGAAACTGCATGGGCTAGGGTGAACTTTCTGTAATTTCTTAGTAGGTATGATTAAATCGATGTAGCAACATATGCATTGATAACTAGCTTCCTGCTGCTCTTTCTAGTATAACTTCTTTAATAAGGTATCCATGTTAACATACATTTCTGAAAAATCAGCACAAGGGAGTTTCTGAGGACATTCTTTAATTGGGATAAAAGTTATTTCCTAGGGGCGCCTGGTGGCACAGCAGTTAAGCGTCTGCCTTCAGCTCAGGGCGTGATCCCGGTGTTATGGGATCGAGCCCCACATCAGGCTCCTCCGCTATGAGCCTGCTTCTTCCTTTCCCACTCCCCCTGCTTGTGTTCCCTCTCTAGCTGGCTGTCTCTCTCTGTCGAATAAATAAATAAAATCTTTAAAAAAAAAAGTTATTTCCTAAATCCCTTTCTCCTTCCTACCTGCCAAGCTGTACTGGGTGTGTGTTGCTGTAACCAGAGCAATAGTAAAAATCCCACTCCCTCAGTCCTCTACTCTGGGACCCAATACATGTTTTCTCAATGAACACACTATTGGCACTTTGGGTGAAATAAAATTCTCCGTTGTGCAGGATGCATAGCTAACGTAGCCCCAGCCAGGAAACGTCAGGAGTGATACAACCAAAAACACCCTTAACACTCTTCTAAATGACCTTGAACAGGAACAACACCATTCCTACTTTTAAATAACTGTATCCAAAAGCAGGAATATGACAGGCCTGAGATTTGCAAGATACCCTACAAGCCCCAAATCTTTGAAAGGCCAGGCAGGGCCTATATCTAAAATTAGCTTTACTTCACTCTCATTTGAATTTATTTTTCACTTTGAAATTTTACAGTTGCGTGACCCAGCAGAGGGAATGCAAGGAGAGTGACCTTTACTCTCTGTCTTCCTTCATGTGTAGGGTTATCCCAGGAATTCTCAGTCTTTTCTCACCTGCAGTTGATAACATGCCATGTTTCCATGTGGCTTCTTTCCCTTCTAATATTTCCATGGAGTATTCTTGGTGCCCAACAGGAAATTTTCTTGTGAGCACTGTGGTCAAGGGTTTAATGAGAAAAAGAAGTGAGTATTCATATTTCTTATAAAATGATGGTGAGCATTCTTTGACTTTTTTCTCTTTACTGAAAAAAATGAAGGAAAAAAACAATCAGTAAATAAATTAGAAAATACCTGCCTAAAATGAGATTTGTTTGTTGAATATAATAAAAATAGGCAATGGAAATTAAAATTCCATGCCCTTTCTCTTCTCCTGAAGACTATGCATACATAATTTATATATATTTATGTAAAATTTGTACATATTTAATACATATTTTATAAATTTATATAATTTATACATATACAAATAAATAAATCTTCTGACCGATGTCCTAAAATAGAGCATTTTTATATCAAAAGCATAGAGCTTAGGGGCACCTGGGTGGCTCAGTTGGTTAAGTGTCTGCCTTCAATTCAGATCATGATTTCAGGGTTCTGGGATAGAGCCCCCACACTGGGCTCCTTGCTTGTCCCTCTGCCTGCCACTCTGCCTGCTTGTACTCTCTCTCTCTGTCAAATAAATTAATAAAATCTTAAAAAAAAATTCATAGAGCGCAAATTCACAAACCTCTCATCTAAAATATGGAAAATCACTTGGAGTCTTCCCTACCTTCTCCAATATTTGGGTTTATTTCTCAGACATACTTATTCATGATCATCATTGTTCATTCTGAAAAGTAGAGATTTCTAGACTAGCGGCTTTTATATACTTAAAAGCTTTTATTCCAGCTGCCTTTATGCACTAAGAACTTTTTTTCATTTAAATTCTGATGTATTTACTGAATGTCTAGGGTACTGAGCTATATACAAGGATGCAAAGCTTCAATATTCTTTGTGCTTAAGGATCTTTCAATACAGATAGGATTGATTCTCATGCTTTTGCTTTAAGTGAACAGTAGTATGTATGTAGTCTAATGAGGATTCAGCTAGCAACAGGTGAATATGCATCAGCAAGATCTGGGGACTGAGACTAGACTCAAAACACAGTAGGATTAATTTATGTATAAATATATAATTTCTGTCTTTCTATTCATATCTATATATAGAGAGAGAATTTACTTTTTTGTTATATGGAGTATGTGTGTGTGTTGTGTACTATATATAAACTACATATATGTATGTAGTTTATATTGTATGCTTTCACAACTACATTATATGGGCCAACATGGCAGAATCCTTATATTTCTTCTTCAATTATTAATATATCTAAGATATATTAGACTGCAAGTCACTGTAAGGCACTCATTATACACTTGTTCAGTAAGTTCACATCCAAGTTCACTGCACTTCTCTGTACCTCAGTATCTTCATCTCTATGTTTACTAAGATGAGCTCTGGGTTACTGTAAGGCTCTCACATTATTAAACTTCTTTAATGTTTGTATGGATGCACTGGTTTTCTAATGGACACTGGGGGCCCATAAAGAAGAGAAAATGAAGGGAGTTTCCAAACATGTAGAGTTCTTCTGAGAAAGCGTTTTGAAGATTAATTTTGTTGAAGGCTAGTTCTGTGACATTGTCCTAGTAATATTCAGGCTATAGCCACCAGGGACATACTCTGCAGCCTTTCTCTGTATTCTCATGTAGCCCAGTGCACAGGTACTCAAATGTGAAAAAGTAAAGTGGCTGAAGTTAGGAGCACTGATGGGCAAGGTAGATGAGCTAAGAAAGTTAAGGTGTAGAACTCATAGCCACAGTTCTTGGAGTGGGTTTACTCTCTCCCGTCTGCGTTGCTTCCTTTCTTCTAGTTCGCTACATTTCACCACTGTCTCCTTTTTTTCTTTTCTTACTCCCCTTATTCTCCCATTTACCTTTGTTTTTGTGCCTTGATTAGAAATCTGTCTGTGAAGAAACCTTAGCCAAACTGGGCATCTTAATAAGTTCTGTTTATGGAAGATTTGTTAAACAATATAGAGAAGTTACAATTGACATAAGAAAAACTTAATGAATATAATTTACAATAAAATTTAATTTCACTAAAAGGCAAAAGATACCATGACACATTTGTAAAATTTGAAAAAAGGACAGGAAAAAAATTTCCACATAGAAATGACAAAAGATTTGTGTCCAGAATATATAAAGAAATCTTTAAGACCTATTAAAAAAGTACATAAAAGACATCAGTGGTATTTCACAGAAAAGATAAATGGCCAATAAAATATAACAACGAAAAAAACCTACATCACTTTAGAAAGGTCTATCAAATTGCTTTAAAACTTTTCTGCATCAAACTGTCTTTGGAAGATCCCTGACATTTGCTCAGATACATACCTCATAAGAAATCAGAATGTCTTCTGGTAAGAGAACAATAAAGTCATCATATCTTTGAAAACTAGAAAAAAAAGGAAGTTTCAGAAAGAACAACTTTTTTACTAGAAAATTTGAATTTGCTATAATATTAATAAAAGAAAGAGCAATTTAAAAATTTAAAAACACTAGCTTTCCACTTTTCGTCTTCTGTTGAAATCTCAGGTGACATTGACTTATTAAAACAATATTCTGGGTAACCTGAAGCTATCCATTCACCTTCTATAACAATCTTTGCTCTACACTATTGTTCCATTAACCTAACTTTTTTTTCTAATTTGACTAGCATGAAGTTTAATCCTCTTGGTTTGTTTTCTACTTGCCTAAGGATAAAACTTGACTCCACTTGGCATACCTTATTCTCTTTGGAAATAAAGATACAGTATTTTGCCTTTGTCAGACAATCCCTTATTTTATGTAAATTTCAATTTATTGGTTGTCTTCCCTCTTGGATCTGCTCTCATACATAATAAAATTAGCTTGTTGACAAAACAACTAATCATATGACAATAAAAATTAAAATATCTGAGAGTATAAAATGCTTGAAATTCTGGACTGCAAGTACATAGGTGCTTATTGTGATATACTTTATTTTTCTGTACTTTTGATATTTAAAAAAAAGTGTAAGACAAGTACACGACCCATACTGAAAGTTCACGGTGATACTTATTGCCCAAAATAACCATTGATAAGTTTGGGTATTTTTTTTCCATTAAATATCCTTGAATTACTCATTTTATTCCTAAGGAAAGTGATCTTGATGGCTTCTAATGTTTTTCCTAATGCTGCCATTGAGCAAATAAAAGGATAACTTGTGCAGGGGGAAAAAGTGTTTTATATGTTTGCCAAGAAAATCTATGAAAATTAAGAGTGTTCAAGGTAAAATGCCCATTATAACTGATGAGGTTGTGGAATATAGGTGAGGTTCAGTGGGGTGGAGTCCAGAGCCAATGACCAAGAAGGAATTCTTGAGAAGTCTTTGATGCAAAATGGTGGTTTATTAAAGCATGGGGACAGGACCTGTGGGAGGAAAGAGCTGCTGCCCCTGGGTTGTGAGGGGTGGCTGATTATATACTCTGGGATTGGGAGAGGTAAGGAAAAAGGGAGGTTGAGAAAGTACTTTCATATGTTAAAGAAGACTTACAGGATACCGGGGTCTTGCTATGGTCAAGTTAAGGTGGTTTTTCCCTCTAGCAAGGCATTAACAGGAAGATAGTTGGGAACTTCGGGGAGGAACATCACATATCCCACCCAGGAGTGGGGGTGGGGAGAGGTTGCAGGGTGTAGGCTTATGCTTTGTCTTCAGCCAACCTTCTGCTCCCTCATCATAACCAGTGCAGGAACCTAAAATTATCTTCTTTTTAGGGATTTTTTATGTCTTTGAAATTATAGCTCAAAAGTGCCCTGATTATAATGTTTGATCGATAAGCACAAATTCATACGTTATCTCCTTCCTTTGATATTTAAGCTAATAAACATCAGTATTCTTGTCTATAATGTGTTTTTGAATCATATAATTAAAATATTTAAGTTAGCAGAGGAGTTAATGAGAACTTTGGGAATTTTATAATAACTTTTATTGTGTACCTAATTTTGTATTATTATCTTCAAATTGAGGATGGACTTATCTAAGGTACATATTCAGCAGAGACTCATTGTAAAAAGGATTTGGAATGAAGGTATTTTTGTCCCCTAAAGGAAATGTTTATAAAAACAATAGGAGGGACTATAACTATTCCATAATATCTTATACTGACAAGGGAACAGAAGGCAAGCTGAGGACAAGGCAGAAACTGACACCCCGCAATCCCCCCACGCATGGGATGCATGTGACATTCCTCAGACACTCCTGGCTGCACTAAAGGACAAAGAAATAGTTAACCTATAGATACCACAATCCTGCAAGACTTAAGTCTCCCTCAGTTTGCAAATGTCTTAGAGGTTTACAAGAACAAAGCATTTCTATCAATAACCTAGATTCCAGAAGGGAATGTAAATTCAACTAAATGTCTTACAACCTGCAGACCATACACAGATACTTCTAGGAATCCAGGAAGTTCCCAACTATCTTCCTGTTAATGCCTTACTAGAGGGGTAAACAACCTTAACCTGAAAATGGCAAGGCCTCCAGTGTCCAGCCAGTCTTCTTTAACACATGAAAGTATTTCTCAACCTCCCTGTTTCCTTACCTTCCCCCAACCCCACAGTATATAATCAGCCACCCCTCACAACCCCACCCCGGGGCAACAGCTTTTTCTGCCCACAGGTCTTGTCCCTGTGCTTTAATAAACCACCATTTTGCACTAAAGATGTTTCAAGAATTCTTTCTTGGTGTCGGCTCCAGACTCCACCCCACTGAACCTCACCTATATTCCACAACCTCATCAATATGAAAATAAATGGAGATCACATGCCTAAGTATAAAAGTAAAAGATGTCACCATATATTTTTCAAAATGTAATTCTGTTCATTAACATAAAGAGTTCCTCTGCCACACAATCATAAACACTGTGGAGATAAAGTTTATTTGCATAAAGTCCACATGCAGATTTTGTTTTTCACTTTGTTATTACATCGTGCTGTGAAACTTACACATGAAAATTTAAATCCTCGGTTGGTCATCTAAAAGTCTATAAACCCGGGCATCATGATGTTTTGTCATTAGAGAGCTCAATAGATCCTTCCAGGACAAGTGGTTTTTGTAAATTAAAATTACAAAAATCAATAACCTACTATTTCCCTGATCAGATTAGTCTTTCTTAACACCATATAAATCATAAAATCAGTTATTAGTATATGGAATTATGTAATGTCCTTTAGGAAAGTTATATTAATTCAAAATAAAAATCAGGACTTGTTAGTACAAATATTTGAAACCCTCATTTATATAGATTATTACAAATCCCTTCATCATTTGCTAAACTGAGACTGGAAGTTCTGTTACCTATTTTTAGTCAGTGACTCTTCAGTAACTGAAAATACTAGTGGAAAATCATACAATCCAGCCTCTCAGCAGTGATTCAGATATCCTAATGTTTCCTTAGTTGGTATGCTCACCTTTCTGATAAATCCCATCTTCTCACTCTTTGCTGAGGCCAAGCTCAAGGACCCACCAATCTACTTCATCTTTCACCACACTTTTCTCAGCTCTTCTGAATTGATGAAAAGCTTCTGTAGCTAGGTGTGATCGAGAAGCAGAACAACTACCAGTGATAAATAAGGAATTTATTAACAAGGTTAGGCTTATGCAATTAGTGGATCTGGTGGAGAAGACTGTGCACACTGTTATCTTGTGTTTGGTATTTAGACTAACATCACTTCAGGTCAGTGAGATGAACAGCTGGGAAGGAAAGCTTTGTATGGACAAGAGCAAGGACAGAGACTCCTGGAGGACCACTGGGACCCAGGGAGACAAACCTTAGCTCCCAGATGAATCTCACCTTCTCCAGTCTCAGTGCTCAGATTTTCAGGAGACACTGGTGCCCTTTAGAGCTAAACACGTAGGATTCAGTGAAGCTGAAGGAGAAAATATGGTCAGAACCAGCTCAATAAATGATATAACCTTCCACTAATTGCTTAGGAAACAGAAGTCTTAACTTTGATTCCTGTCATCTCTAACTATATCTAAATGCTTATCAAGTTCTGTTATTACTACTGCTTTAATAGATTTTGAATATTTCTCTCCCTAGCTCCATAGCTAGCACCTGATTCCAAATTGTGGTCATATTTCAACTATGGACATGTCTTTTTATCTAAATTTTGAGTCATCCGACCCATCCCATCAGCGCAATGGATTCCACACAGCACCCTTGCCCCAGGCTCAAATCCATCAGTAGTTTTCCATGACACTTAGAATGAAATCCAAAGTCCTTCCCTGAGCTCCAAATTGTTGCCCCCACACCCTTAATCTGAGAGTCTGTCTACTTAACCCTACTTCCTTCTGCCTTTTTTTTCTCACTTTACTTCCTCTCTGGCACATTGGTCTCCTTTCTGGTTTTAGAATCATTCTGAAGTCTTTATCATATTCCAGTTGTTTTTACTCTAAGCCAGATTATTTTTCCTCTAGCTCAATTTATCTTTCTTAAAAAAAGAAGATTATTTATTTTAGAGAGAAAGCAGTTGTGGACAGGGGGTTGGGGGGAGCAGAGAGAGAAAAGAATCTTAAGCAGAGTCCACACTGAATGCAGAACCTAACATGGGGCTCCATCTCATGACCCTGAGATCATTACCTAAGCCGAAACCAAGAGTCGGTCACTTAATCGACTCTGCCACCCAGGCACCCCTAAACTCCTTATTTTCAAGTTCCATTTCAAATGTCATCTCCCTGAAAATGATTTTTCTAATTATTATACTTGAAGCAAATGCTCCTCACTTCTCACCTTTACACACACACACACACGCACACGCACACACACACACGCACACACACACACACACACGCACACACACACACTCAGTTACTATGTAATATATTTTCTTAACTTCTTCCTAGCCCTTATAATAATGAAACATACATTTGCAGAAACAAGTCTCAAAACAGAAAAGCAGGATTTGGCACAGTACGGGTGAAAAATATTTGTAGAAAGACAAATTATCATTTCCATTTGTATTCATTTTATTAATCAAAATATTGAATGTCATCTTAAATGTTCATTTGCAGTTGGCAAGTCTTCTGTATGTGGACAGCCAAATTATATCATTTTTTTCTCTTGCCTTTGTCTTATTCATAGTCTTATTTATTGCTGAGGGCTAATTACATATTAAGAATGTTTAGTTTTCATCTCTCATATGTGAGACAGAGTTTTCACTTGATTTTTCTAATTTAATAGTTTGTCATCCAGATACTTTATGTCTTCTGTATCTAAACTATCTTTAACTTTGACTTTTCTGACCTAATATGCAAATGAAATTATTTTTCACCACAGTGTTAGAAAAATTGACTAAAATTTTTACCTAAGGATCATACAACTTTATACTTTAAATTTATATCATTGATCCATGTGTGGTATATTTTGTTGTATAATATGATGTAGGAGGTCTACCTTATGTGAGGACCTTAAGGTTTTAGTAAATATGTCTTCAAAATGAATTCCCACATGTGCAACTTCTTTTCCCAGAACTTTTCAGATTAGTGTTTTATTTGTGTTTCTAAGTGTTAGTGAATTACTTAGATACTTGATTTTGCTTTTTGTTTGTTTTACTGTGGATTTGGGGGGATAATGTAGTTTTGTTAGCTTGTGAAGCATTTTAGTTTTATTATCACCTACTAAACTGTGTAAATAACTTCCTATATATTCCTTCAAATGACAATATCAGGAAAAAATATTTCCATATGTTCCAGTTCAGATTCATGTTTTTATTTTCTAGGTAAGGTGTTCATCATAAACTTGAACCAGAACTAAAATAAATTTAACCTAAGAACAGCCATATAATCTAACATTAATATTTTTTTTATTGAATGATTCCAAATAATGTAGGGATGTTCTAATTACAACTACCAGTAAAGTCACCTCTTACAGTTTTATTATATCTGTTTTCTTTCTTTTATAGCATTATGAAACATGAGTAACTAATTCTCTATTTAATATCTAGATCTTCCATTATCCTAATTATTATCAGTGAGTAGGAGTGTTCCCCTCTGTATCATTTAGAGCTACATCCAGAATACTGATCCTGACACATAGTATGTCCCCAATAAACATCTGCTGAACATGTGAGTTCATGCTTAAGAGGAAGTGTTTCCAAATGGAAATTAAGTACTCCAGAAGCTTTATGCAAATGTAGTTTAATTTTTGCCAAAGGGATTTTTTTTCCCAGAAACTACAGGTATCTTTTAATCCTTGCATTATATAGAACAACCCAGAAGCACCAAAACACATTTATAGATAATTCATGTTTGTTTAAAACATGTTATAGTGTCTTCCATGTGAGTATAAAATGCACAGGAGTCTGAAATTATCCCTAAAATATATTCTTAAGTACAAATTGGTAGAAAAAGAGAAAACATCAATAATTAGGTCTTTTCTCCTTCCTTCCTTTGTCACTAACATTTTGCATTTTGAAAGAAATTGCATGAAAACCAATTAAATAAACATTTTTAATATTTTGAATCTTATCAAAGCTGGTCCTACAACACTTACAAGTTATAAAACTCTGTATACATAGGTATTTTTGAAATGCACTAGGAAGGAATATGTGAAAGCATCAAATCAATGAATTAATTTGATAATTATCCTGGAGATGGTTCAGGTGTGTAGTTGGAGAGCCATTTTCTAAAATAGCCTAATTCCATTTCTAAGCTCATCTTCCTCCTACAAAGATGTAATTAATTGTGTGGAAAATTTCAATATTCAATGATCAAACATTTTTTTCCAGGCATTTATCAACCATTTATCTAGAATATTTGATTCAGTTGGCCATTATGATACTTGCACTAACAGGATAAAATAATAGTCTGTGTCAAATTAGCTCTTCAAATGGTCAAATTAAACAAAATCAATAAAGAAGCATTTTTGAGAGCCACTTTGGTCTTTTCTCCTCAGCAATGAAATAAACTATTATAATTCAATTTTCCTTAATTATCCTTGACCTTGATTTTCTTTTTTTATTTAATCAATATTCAGCTAAATCATTCTTCTGGCCCCAAATTTATCTTTTGCATCAGCTTATCAATACAAGGTTTTGTAAAAGTTAAAATGGATAAATGTCCTATTTTTAGAGTTTTTATTTTATTTAGTTATTATTTTATTTTAATTCCAAACTATTTTTATTTTTAATAGTAGATATTTGTGAGTTCATTGGTAACCAGACACATAGGATTTTTTTCTAAACCGATCTGGCTGAAAATCGTATGCATGAGGCTCAGAAAAAGTAATCCCTGCCCCAGATTGAACTTGGGCTTCCCTCAATTCATGATTTCAGATGGCTTACCGTCCATATTGATTTCTTTCTCTCCTGAGCTAGCTAATCAAGTCTCTTCATCCTGGCCCTGCAGTCCTCTGGCTGGTGCTCATCATACTTCATTCTCTTCTATCGCTTTGTCTCTTTGAAAGTCTTCTTGTTATTTCTTCCTTTACTTGCCAGTGCCACTTCAAAGTTTTGACCGTTTCCCCCTCTAAAGGAAAACATCATCCCAGTGCAATTATTTGGTGAAAAGCTAACAGACAAGGAGTCCAAATACTCTAGATCTGGGGCTGAATATGCCATTTAAACAGCCATGCTGACTCTGTCAAGAAAATGTTCTCTGTTTCCTTTCTGTTTAGTGAGAATACATGTAACTATTCTCCTAGCTTGGAGGATTCTTGGGAGGATTCTTGAGAGGAAAGGTACCATAAAGTACCAGAAAAACTGTGGGATTTTGAACCAGATAATCCAACTTTTAATGCCCTGTTCTATAGTGAAAATTTAGGTTTGTTCAGAAAGTCATGTAGATATAAAGAACATGTAGATATAAAGAACACAGTTTACAGATTTTATTCTTATTAATGAGGAAACCAGGAAGATTGTTGTATATATGTAGTGTGTGTGTATGTGTGTGTACCAGGAATATAGAAATGATTATGTAAATGGAAGCAAAGCTGGTTTTTCCAAAGGGTAGGAAGAAAGAAAATTATTGCTTTATAGGACAAGAAGAGTTGAAATAACATCTATTAGTTGCCTACAACTTACAAAGCACGGTACCTCAAAGACAACGAAAAGCTAATATCGGATAACCTGGAGGGATGTCCTCTAAATTACAAAGTTTTCCACAGAAATGCATTTTTTTTCCCTGAAATTGACTTAAAGCAAGTTACTTTACCTATTCATGCCTCTCCTTCCTCATCTGCAAATTGTGGATTTCTCACGTGAACTTTATGTTGAGGTAATGTACAGGTAGTGACTGCTACATAGCTGAAACTCAATTAATAGGAAATTCCTTTTCTTTCCTAATATATATGACAACATAACTGAAATTGCATGTTACTATTCAAATCAAATATTTTATTACCCCTTTAAGCTATACCCAGGAAACAGTGCTGCAGAATTATTGTCTGTAATGGAAAGTTCAAGATTATTTAATTTTTTTTTCTTCTCACTTTCAGAAGAAATTTTTGAGGTCTGCAAGAATTAAAGTGACATGATTGGGTCTTTTGTTCACTGGTAGTTGAACTTCAAGTTGTGGTCTATATATCTGATATGTATTAGCATGCATTTAGCATGATGAGGCCTTACCCATTATTTATAACCAGGATCATTTGTACCATTCATGACTCTTTATGATTTAGTTTGTGCTTTCAATTTTTGACAATTATTAAGAAATTAATGTTTTCTTAGTGACATAGGTTATGCTAGAAGGTGGGTTTCTGTATATCCAATTGTGATTTGCCGTTGTTGAAATTAATTTTGTTATTTTTGAGAATACATTCAGGTCTTAAGGTCAATGGACTTCATTTTTAATAACTGAATTTGAATATAGAAGATAAAGGCTTAAGTGAAATATTACTCTATTCACTTCCGATTTTCCTACCTAATGTTTCATCAATATTATAATGGTTTTTGCTGTTCTTACAGCAACTTACCATTTTCTTTGTTCTATATTCTCTGAGAATGTTTTGAAAATTCTCGGTTTCACCCACCTATATCTATCCTTGAAAATAAAATGCCTCGTTGCATATTTTTAGCATATATTTTAGAAACTAGAAACCATCAAGGTAATGTTTAGCAGGAAAAATAGTTGCACTAATTTAGGTACTCTGGCTAATTAATACATCACTGGCAGTGCTAAATATCATATGTACTTGTTATAAAAGCTCCATTATCAACAAACTACATGTAGGCAAACATTAACAAGTGTTCGTCTTATTATCTACAATTTGACAGTATTCCCCTGAAGACTACCAGTACAGTTTCAAAGATAGCATTCTTTGTGCAATTGGCACATAGATGTGCAATTGGATGAATAAAATATATCTGACAATGTTTAACTTTATTGGAACCATATGATCCTAGGAAACAGGCAAGATTAAGAAATCTTCCACTCCTTCATTTTCCAGAAATGACTTATTTCAAAGAAACATCCTTCTCCATAGGTCTTTGATAAGATTCATGGGTATTTCCCTTGTCTACCTATTACAAGCCCAGACACAGACCCTTTAAATTCCCATTTCTTGTCTCATCAATGATTAGCTGAACTACATGTCCCCACTGATCAAAAGGAATAAAATGCTTGTTAACCAAAGTTTGGTTAAGATTCTCTCCTTTTCCCAGCCCCTAAATTTTGACCCATGCTCAGCCTGAGCCACCGTATAGTCTCTCTTGAAAACAGGATGGCCTTGGGGTACCTAGGTGGCTCAGTTGGTTAAGCATTCGACTCTTGATTTTGGCTCAGGCCATGATTTCAGGGTTGTGAGATTGAGCCCCATGTTGGGCTACATGCTGGGAGGGGAGCCTGCTTAAGATTCTCTCCCTCTCCTTCTGCCCCTCCCTCCCATTCATGCTCTCTTTCTCTCCCCTCTCTCAAAATAAAGAAATACATACATACATACATACATACATAAAAATAATTTTTAAAAATGAGAATAGGATGGCCTCAAGATAAAACTTCTTCTGATCAACTGTCTGACCATGCTATACTTTCATCCCATTTCTATATGTCTGGTTCTTTGTATCCTTGTTTATTCCTCCATATAAGAGAAAACCCTGGGGGTTTTTTGTTTGTTTGTTTGTTTAAGATTTTATTTATTTATTTATTTGAGAGCAAGAGAGAGACCACAAGCAGGGGGAGTGCAGAGGGAGAGGGAGAAGCAGGTTCCCTGCTGGGCAGGGACCCTGATGTGGAGCTTGATCCCAGGACCCTGGGGTCGTGACCTGAGCTGAAGACAGATGCTTAACCAACTGAGCCACCCAGGTGCCCTGAGAAAATCCTGTTTTGTCTAATGAGTGAGATGCTTGCAGATCTAATGGTCAGAGCATTTTCTAAATAGCAATATTCCCTTTTACCCTTTTTACAATAATTCTTTTGAATTAAATATCTCCTTTTAAGTCCATATTTGTTTTTGTTTATTTGACATATCACAGACTATTTCATACCTAGAGGATAAATTTGGGTTGGTCTCCCATTATATCTACCACTCCTGTGTTCTCCTCATTCCCATAATCTTCTGGGTTCCCATCTCAGGTGACATGACTTCTGGATACTGTTCAGTTCCTGAGATTTCATTACAACGAAAAGCATAAAATGCCTAGGAATATATATATATAGATAGATAGATAGATAATTTTTGTATATATATATATATGTTTTTTTAAGAGAGAGGGGAAAAGAGTGCATGAGTGGTGGCAGGGGGCAGAGGGAGAGAATCTCAAAAACACTTCATACCCAGTGCAGAGCTGGACGGGGCTTGATCTCATGACCCTGAGATCATGACCTGAGCCAAAATCAAAAGTCCGACACTTAACCAGCTGAGCCACCCAGGCACACCTAAAATATTTAGGAGTAACTTTAACCAAGGAAGTGAAAGACATGTATATTGAAAACTATATGGCGTTATTGAAAGAAATTGAAGAAGACACAAATAAATGGAAAGATAACTATGCTCATTGATTGGAAGAATTAATATTGTTAAAATGCCCATACTACAGATTCAATGCAGCTCCTATCAAAGTTCCAATGGCAATTTTTCACAGAAATAGAATAAACAATCGTAAGATTTGTGTGGAACCATAAAAGACCCTGATTAGTCAAAGCAATCTTGAGAAAGAAGAGCAAAGTATAAGTATCATGCTGCCTGATTTCAAGCTGTATTACAAAGCTATAGTTATTAAACAGTAACATATTGCCATGAAAACAGACATGTAGATCAATGGAACAGAATAGAGAGCCCAGAAATAAACCCACACATATATGGTCAATTAATTTGTGACACAGGAGGCAAGAATATACAATGGGGTAAGGAGAGTCTTTTTAATAGCAGTGTGGAGAAAACTGGACAGCCACATGCAAAAGAATGTGGCTTCATCACTCCCATGTTCATTTCATCATTATTTATGATTGCCAAGATAAGGAAACTATCTAACTGTCCACTGATGCATGAATGGACAAAGAAATCGTCTTATATATGTAATGGAATATTATTCAACTACAAAAAAGAATGAGATCTTGCCATTTGTGACAACAAATGTCCCATTTGTGACAACATGGATGGAACTTGAGGATATTATGCTAAGTAAAATAAGTCAGACAGAGAAAAACGAATAACCTATAATCTCTCTTATATGTAGAATACAAAAAGAAAAAAGAAAGTTAAACCAAAAAAAAAAAAAAACCCAAGCTCATAGGTAGAACAGGTTGGTGGTTGCCAAAGGCAAATGGTGGGAGTGAGAAAAATGGGTAAACTTTTTTTTATTATTGTTTTTGAGGGGTTTTTAATTTAAGTAAACTGAATTTTTTTTTATTCAAGAGAAACCAAGGGAAATAACCTGCTCTACTCCTCCAAACACACAATGAAAGAAAAAAAAGAAAAGAAAAAGAAAAGAAAGGAAGGAAGGGACCTAGAATTAAAATTCTTGAATAGATATGCATATGCACACCCAAACATGCTTATTTAGTATCATGTGTCACCCATTATCGTTGGATATGTTAATAAGTGGTCAACGTAGAGAAAAATTTTGCTACAATACTTTAACATGCAATTCTCAGACCACATAAATACTGTAAAGTCATTTGTTCCCATGGTCTTAGTCATAAAACATTATAATAGCAGTTAATACCTGGCCTACATGGATCAGTTAGAATCTCTTCTCAGTGAATTTCAAATTGAAGTTAAGAAACTCTGGTCCAGAAACCAGATAGGTAACTTACCTTCATGGAAAGGCAAGGAGTGGCAGTGAGAATAGTGGCAAATTAGAGAGTTTATATCTAGTGGTACCCGCTATTCACCTTCTATGTATGGTTAAACCGTGTCAGGTTCTTCCATATTTTCTAATCTAATTATTAAAGAAGCTAGGTGTCAGATTTCCTAATTTTTAATTGTTCACTGAAATGTTTTAAAACTGCTCTCTATAACCAAGAAAGAAAATCAGTACTTGTTTCCCTAGACACTAGCTTCTACTTTGCTGCCTTAGCTCTATTTGGCTTGTGTTGCCTTATTTCCATGCATGATGATTTTATAGTATATTTTTGCAAATTGTGTGACAAACTAGCCCTAGTCAATGAACATTGCTAGATTAAAAGTCCTAATCTTTAACTGAATGGAATACCTATTGAATTATTGCTTCTAAACAGTAGGATTATATTTTAAAATTATACTTTTCAGACATTAGCCCAAGGGAGTAAATAATGGAGAAATATAGAATTATAAGAGGATGGTAGGTAGCGTCTTGGGGTGTGCAAGAGGAAGGTTTTCAGCTCCTCTAAATAATAATTAGCATCTGCATAATGATATACACTTAAATTCATGCCACGACATTAATGAAATTGATGCACAGAATAATCCATGTAAGGCAGCTCCAAATGTGTTCATTTAACAAATTTTTAAAATGCAACCAAAGACTTGAAAAATAGAGATTTTAAGTAAGCCCTAGACCAAAATACTGTTGACCTCATCTTGAGTTTCAGATTTCATCCACTGGGCAAGGCTGGTTGTATTTGAAACATTGAATCTGCATATGCATTGTCATAAGCCCGCCCAAGGGGATGAACCAAACAATGTACTGACACAATGATTTTGAAACATAGAATTATACTCTACCTGATTTTAGTGTGTCTGATCTCACCTACAGAAGGAATCCTGGATATTATCATCTCCTAACACTTCCATATTCAGGGGAGTTCTAAGAAAGGGAACCACAGAGTGGCCTGACAATTGCCCCTAGCTTTTCGGTTAAAAACAATATTAAGTAAAAAAGTACACGCTGTGCTTACAACTATGCGCTATCTTGACATCCAAAAATAATGATGACCAAGGGCAGTTTCTTTATTGTGTAGCATATGTGAATGTGATTATAGAACTTCTCCAGGACAGAATATAAATAGGACACTTTAAAAAATTTTTTTACAAAATTTGTAGGATATTTTAAAACTTACCCCAAAAAACATGAAATTATTTTTGTTCCTGAATTAATCATGATTTGATTTTTGTTTACCATACTCTCCAAACTAATGGTCTGAAAGAGGTATTTGGCTTTCCAAATTTCCCCAGTCTTTATTTATGGATTTCAAATCAGGTAGGAAGTTGGAGAATTTTCTGGTTCTCTTGGCCCAAAATGATATCTGTTGGCGTTTAGGGAAAACACAAACTTGCTCTGTTTTCTGTCTCCCCCCAAACAACGCTAGTGTTTTACTCCTTGGTAAGGGTGTGACTTTACTAACGGGTACAACTGTTTGTTCCCAGACTACATGGACACATACCTATAGAATCTCCAGCATTCAAGACTTATTTTCCCCAGTGCGTGTTTGTTAAAGATTTGCCAAGGGCCTCCTTCTCTTCAGGGTAGGCCTGAAGCTTAAGAGATCCAGGCAAAAATATTAGGTAATCCCCAGAGGAAGTATACATGGAGTGAATGGCTAAGCTTCTACTTTATATGAGACTGTGATGAATTTGTTAAATTAGCATTTGTTAAGCAGAGCACAGACTGATGGATGATGAGCCATGATCAACAAAAGAAGTTGAAATAAAGAAATGTATTACTCACAGGTCCTAGAAGAAGTACATGGAATGCTTCAAAGGGTCCACAGGGGTAGGGAAAGTTAGGGTACAGGCAGAGAGATGTAGGACCATGAGACACAGGGTGTAGTGTTTTGGGGTTCCCAGGCTAAGGCCAGAATGGTTGATTTAAAACAAAAAGAGTGGGGTATAAAAGGGGAAGGCCAAAGGAGGTAGGGGAGATTGTTGATCTGGCTGCTAGGGAAGTCATATCAGGAACTCGGCATTTACTTGTGACTTTGCAGGCTGTCATCTAGGGTATGTGCTTGCATGAGGGGCTAGTGTCAGTTCAAGGCCCCTACCGGCCTCTGGGCCAAACGAAATGGATGTGAAGGCAGCAATATGGAGTAGGTGAGCTAAACTCGTTAAGGAGGAAATATCTTTACTTTTCTCTACTATTCCTTAGCCTCATCTTTGTCTCTTTTCAGTATAATAGTAGCAAGTTCTTAAGAGCCATGTTAATAGGGGCGCCTGGGTGGCACAGCGGTTAAGCGTCTGCCTTCAGCTCAGGGCGTGATCCCGGCGTTCTGGGATCGAGTCCCACATCAGGCTCCTCCACTATGAGCCTGCTTCTTCCTCTCCCACTCTCCCTGTGTGTTCCCTCTTTCGCTGGCTGTCTCTATCTCTGTCAAATAAATAAATAAAATCTTTAAAAAAAAAATTAAAAAAAAAAAAAGAGCCATGTAAATAGAGTGTGAGCCTATAGGAGAAGTAACAAGAATATAAGATTCAGTATTTAATCAGAAGGGTTCCAGTTAGGTTTGGACATCAAACAGGAGTTATGATTTGCAGATAGGGGTTTGGAATAAAAAAAATATAATAATTTACAGAGTAACGTCATCTAGAATCTTTGTTCATATATCTCCCACTTAGTACTAGAGTTATATCTGCTGAATTTTTCCCATATTAACCACAAAAAGTGTGAGTTAGCAAATGAGAAATGTATGGATTTGCAAACTAGGGTGAGACATGTACAAAGTCTTGTGTTTTGTAAGGTAAGCTTACTCCCCAAAAGGTTGTCATAGTTGCATTTACTGTGGGCAAAATCCCATGCAAAATTCTTAGTCTGAAAAAAATAATCTGTTTTTAAAAGGATAGATGTCTGGTTTCAGAGTTAAAGTGGACTTGTATGAAATCTCATATTGCAATGGCAGCCACATTTCTCATGAGCAAATTTATGCTTTGAGAAAGGGTATTGAATTTTGTATCTAAGGTAATTAGTTTTTGCTAGGTATGGGGATCCTTTTCTGGAGATGCATTTGCTGTGCTGATGGGTAGAATGTATATGAAGCACAGTACTATATCAGTATGTTAAAGCTATTTTAATGTTCATGTTTAGTGATAGAATTGGATAGGAGGTGACTTGCTTTCTAAAATGTAGATGTTTGAGACTGGTATTATCATATTCATACAAACATTAATGACTCCCTGGAAGCTAGAAATAGGGGTCTTTCCATCTTC
The DNA here is from genome assembly GCF_002007445.2 of Ailuropoda melanoleuca. Lineage (NCBI taxonomy): Eukaryota > Metazoa > Chordata > Mammalia > Carnivora > Ursidae > Ailuropoda > Ailuropoda melanoleuca. The sequence continues at coordinate 103,810,790 of NC_048221.1, forward strand.
AAATTATTTAAACACAAAAAATTCATTCTAAGGATTCTGAAAAGATAACTGTTGCCAAAAATCCTCCATCAATAATTATAATAATAAATCTACTAGATTTTTTTCTGTTAGAACAATAATGATTTTTCCTAGAATGTTCCTTTTTTGCTTCTGCCTTGAGAATCAGCTTCAGCAATAGAGATCAGATCAAGAATTCAGAGGGTCAAGATCTGGCCATCTCTTTACCTTCTTTCCAATCTCAAATAAATGCATAACTCTACCCATTGTGCAGCTACTACCAGTTTTTCTAATCACAAGAAAATCTTAACCCTCTATTTTGAAGAATCCTCAATTCTATCTCAGCTCTACTGCCTATACAGAGATGTCAGCATAAATCAGAAAGATTCTCTGTTCCCCATAGAGCCAGATTTCTGAGATACATTGATCAAGGTCAGAGAGATGACATTTGAGATTCCAAGTTTAAGAATAAGAATATCACCTCGCCTGGGCTGGAACTGTTTAATACAAAGTCAAAGCAAAAACTTGAAGGTATCAAGAGAAAAATGTATCACAAAAAGTTATGCAGATTTTAATGAGTCTTTTAAAGAAGAAAACTGAAAATAGAGGAAATGAAGAGGCAAAGTTTGTGTTCCGGTATACAGTCCATGGGTATTGAGTAGGTTGATGTCACTTCTTTGATCTATTCACCACAGGGTGATTGAGGGGCAGACATGGACTTCAGAAAATTTCCGAGTAGGGTTATATGTATATATCAATGGGTCATTTGGAAGAAAGAGTTGTCCATATGTTATTTATGAATTTTTTTGGTCTGGTTTCACTGTAACATTGCTCCTACATAATTGGTTATCATGGGAGAAGAGGAAGAGCAATAATAAAGATATATTTAACAAACAGACAAGCAAACAAATAAGTTTACCTTTGTTTCTGTAGAGTTTCTATGCCTAAAAGGGGCAGGAAAGTTGTGGATGTCATTGTGCCACTCTTGCCTAATCAGCAGGGTTATGGAGCTTATGCTCCACTATTTTTTTTGTACTATCTTGACATTTGGTTTTGAAAAGAAAGATTTAATTCTGTTATCATTTGACTATAACTGACAACTGTAATTTTGTCACTTATGAAGCTTAGAACAGTGGGTGTTATTGGTTTTATTAATGATGAAATTTTATCTCTGAAACATATGGAAATTTTCCTGGAGCCAGGTGGATCTGATTCCAAGGACCATTCTCTTTCCATGGGACCATACTTGCTGTCTTGAAGCCTCTTCCACCTGCAGAGTTCCTTTCACTCTGCTTGATTACCAACTTAACATAATCTGGTCAAGTCCCTTTTAGAAAACAGTATAATTTTGAAGTTCAGTGGCCCCAAAAACCCATCCAATACAAGAATAACATCTTATTTTACCTGAAGAATGTTCTTTCATTTTTTATCTAAGCATGCCACATAACAGGAAGTACAATATTTGAAAAGAAAGCATTGTACTAAGCAGCAGAAATCATTATTTTGTTAACTCTCACCCTCTTTCCCTAGTTCTGCTTTGTGGCACTATTTAGAAAAAAAAATCAGTCCTTCTTGTGCATAACCTGTAAAACATTAAGCAGCGCCTAAATCATTTCTTTTCTGTGTTAAACATCTTTAATCTCTCAAGCCACTCCGTACCAGGAGAACACAAGGGAATCTTCTGTTCAGGCTAGAAGGCATATTAGTCATTTGCCAAGGAACAATCCCTTCCTTTGCCTCGAAAACAGGAGTTTTATCAAATATTATAAAAGTAATTTATCAAAATTAAGACAAATGAAGGAAGGAAATAGAAGCATGTCATGTTCTGCCAAGCTCTTAGATCCTGATTTTGGTTCAGATAAATTATATGCAATTGCTATTTTGTACTTTTCATAGTCTTAAATAGAGGAAGCCCACTTTTATCAGGGTCCAAAATTAAGAAATATATAAATACATATCATTCTTATTCATCTGGACCAGGTCATCTAAGTCTTGGGGAAGTAAGGAGAGGCCATATCCATAGATCCTGGCTCTATCAAGGAAATCCTAAGATTTTCTTGTGATTAGAAAAACTGGTAGTAGCTGCACAATGGGTAGGGTTATGCATTTTTTTGAGATTGGAAAGAAGGTAAAGAGATGGCCAGATGAGTCCGAATCTGTTCTCTCTGGTATATAAAGAGAACCAATTAACTAGGACTTGGCCTTGGGCCAAAATACCTTAAAATAGTGACTATAGAACATAATGTCCAAACCTTTGTCATCTGGTCCTAGATTTCTGAAAATTCTCTAGTTTGTTGTTTGTTATATTTTTTTGCTATATTTTTGCTAACAGAAAAGCCATCTAGCATAACTATCTCTGAACCTTAGAATATAATTCTATGAATTAAAAGAAAAAGAACTTCATTCTTCATGCAGCCCAGAGATACTTCTATGGATTTCTTTGTACTAGAATTTCCCTTCTGTGGTGGAAAGGCTGAAGGACAAGTCATTATTTTGAGGCAATTTCAGGGTAGTGGCAGAATGGATAAATGAGTTTTACTCTCCAATAAAAAGGGAACAATTAGATGTAAGAATAAAATGGAGGGGCGCCTGGGTGGCGCAGTCGTTAAGCGTCTGCCTTCAGCTCAGGGCTTGATCCCGGCGTTATGGGATCGAGCCCCACATCAGGCTCCTCCGCTATGAGCCTGCTTCTTCCTCTCCCACTCCCCCTGCTTGTGTTCCCTCTCTCGCTGGCTGTCTCTATCTCTTCAAATAAATAAAAAATAAAACCTTAAAAAAGAATAAAATAAAATGGAGACTTATGGGGGATTAACCAGAAAAGGATCTAATTATGGCAATACAACTCAGGATCTAGCCCAGAGATGGAATTTGGAAGTGAATCCAGTGCTCAGAGAGACAGGGTATATAGGACTTTAGTAGCAATAGGTCAGAAGAGTAAGAAAGCCATCCTAGGCAAAACTGTGTGTAGGATGGACGTGCTGGCTGTGATTAGGTATTCTGTAGGGTGTGTTGCTGGGGAAAGTTGGACACTTTGGATTCTGTATATTTGAGAAATTCAGGCTAAGAAAAGATTTCTGACCGAACTACTTCTTTGAACCCTTCTTCACATGAATGACCCTAGAAGAGACTTTTTAACTACATTCATAACTATATACACACATGCACACATACATACTTACATATACATACAAACAGAGGATATATATATAAATTTGTATGTATGTGTCTGTGTGTGTCTGTGTGTATTTAACTTTTGAGGTTATCTATCTAGATCATGCAAAACTATCATGTGAGTCCCCAGTCAGTTACTGCTCTTAATGTCTACTTACCATATTTTGAAACTTTGGTTTCCTTTAAGGATTATGTGTGTGAATACATTTCCAAAGTCCTACTGAAAGCATTACCAAATATAGAACGCCATGTCTAGTATGCCTTTAAATGTAATTTATGTCATTTTTACAAAGAGTGAAAACAAAATAACACAATAACAACATTACAACCTTATTTGATCAGATTAATTTCCTAAGATTTTCATAACAAGGTATCACAAACTGGGTAGCTTAAAACAATAGAATTTTTTTTTTTTTTCTGGAGGCCAAAAGTCTAAAATCAAGGTATTACCCAGGCTATGATCCATTTAAATCCCATTGGGGAGTATCCTTCTTTTCTTCTTTCTAGTTTCTGGTGATTTTTTTTGGCAGTCCTTGATGTTGCTTAGCTTGCATTTGCAATAATTCAACCTCTGCCTCAGTCATCGAAAAGGGAGAATGAGGGGGGCGCCTGGGTGGCACAGCAGTTAAGCGTCTGCCTTCGGCTCAGGGCGTGATCCCGGCGTTATGGGATCGAGCCCCCACATCAGGCTCCTCCGCTATGAGCCTGCTTCTTCCTCTCCCACTCTCCCTGCTTGTGTTCCCTCTCTCTCTGGCTGTCTCTCTCTCTGTCGAATAAATAAATAAAAAGAAAAAAAAAGAAATTGATGACTTGTGTATTAAAAAAAAAAAGAAAAGGGAGAATGAGGTTCTTGTCTCAGGGAGTCGAAGAATGAATCTCACGGACGAAGGAGAGTGAGTAAAGCAATAGAGTTTCATTAAGCAAGGATACAGAAAAAGGTCTCAAGAATGAGAGGAGTTCTGATAGGGTTGCCACTGAGGGCTTTTAGGGTTGGGTCTTTTTATTGAGGGCTAACAAGGGAACTTAAATCCTTTTAACATCTCTATTGATAGCACCTTCAATGGCTTTTAGGGTCTGGTAATTCTGGTAATTCTTTGTTGGTCACAAGTAGCTGTTATAACAAGACCCCACCTCTAACACCTAGAATTGGATGCTCTGGTTTGTTTCCTATTCTCTGGTTTCCTTTCACCTCTGAATTTTTGGAAATTCTGTGACCCTGATCTGGTAGCCCCCTACCTCTCTCTCCCTACTGAGCTCTGCCTGTCCCTTACTCATCATTACATGGCATTCTTCTGTATGTCTCTGTCCAATTTGTTTTCTCTTCTTACAAGAACACTAGTCATATTTGATTAAGGGCCCATCCTGCTCCAGATGACTTCATCTTAACTGATTACTTTGTAATGACCCTGTTTAAAGTAAGGTCACTTTCCAAGGTATGGGGATTGGGACTTCAACATGTCATTTTAGGGGTCACGTATCAACCCATAACACTGATCTTGTTTCAGGTCAGCCTAGCTTATATTGTAGTAACAAAGTCGGAGATACATGTGGCTTACAGTAACAAAATCTTGTATTTTATTCATGCAAGATGATGATATTCTGCTTTTCATAGCCACTTAGGGATCTAGGCTAATGGAGTAGTAATCATCTCAAAAGTTGCCAGTCACTGTTCCAGAGAAAAACAAGAGCCTGGCATGTTCTCACAATTCGTTGTTGAATATTCATCAGCCCAGGGGAGCCAGGAGTGTAGTACCACCATTTGGGCAGGGCCAGTAGGATCAGAACACCACTAATGTCAGATGCTTTCAGCCAAAAGGAACAAAAAACATAGCTAATATTGGCTTAAATCTCAAGGTCATTTTTTATTACTTAGCAAGCTTTTCCGTGATTAGAAGTCATGTGATTGATTTGTTCACTTTATTGATCAAGAACCCAGGACTCTATATCTATATCTCTACATACCTTTCTCTCTCTCCCTCCCTCTCTCTATCTCTTTCTATACATATAGATGATAGATAGATATAGATGATAGATAGATAGATGATAGATAGATAGATGATAGATAGATAGATAGATAGATAGATAGATAGATAGATGATAGCTAGATAGATGATAGATAGATCTTCCCCCTCCTTCTACTCTCATCTACTCTCTTCTCTCTCTCTCCTCTTTCTCTTTAGTTCTCTCTCTCTCACTCCCTTCCTCCTTTCCTCTCTCCCTTCAGGGCTGGGTTGCAACCAGTCATCACCACAGGTGAGCTAGATTGCCATCATTAACTTGGACCCATCCTGATATATTCCTCAAGGCCAAGGTTGAGTCCACTCAAACTGAATTGGTACTAGTGGCAAGGACAGAATGAGTGAATTTGTGAATTGCTGTAGAATAGGAAAAAATGTATGCCACAAATGAAGTTCAGATTTAAACATTCTCTTACAGCACATGCAATGAATGGATAGCTGGGTAAAAAATAGTTTTTCTTAACTTGAATTTTTCAGGTTAAGAAATAAACAAAATTTGGATGTGGGCTTTAGTTGGCTGATACACCTATTCAAGCGCGTTTAGTAATTGTTCACCAAATAATAATAATAATTATTTTTATTATAATTTCTTCCATGTGCTTAATGCTTATTATGTTTATTATCATATGGTTTTTTTTGTTTCTCAGAACCAAAAAAAATGTAATGATGAAGTTAGGAAGTGGGAATTATCATTTAACTTTATTTAAGAAATAAAACAAACATGCTATGGACAGGACTGAATTTGAAATATCCTAACCCAGACCAGTACATTTTCTACTATTCCTTCATGCCTCCTCCTCTTGTGTGCTTTGTCCATTTTTATATAATGCATATTCTGAAAATAAACCCCCTCGGACCAGTTAAATAGCGCATATGGTTAATCTTTACATTTTCCTTGAGCCAAAGCACAACTAAAATTACAGACTACTATTTTGGAAATAATTGAAATTTCAAGGAAATAAGTTCTATCAAATGTCTTTTGTGTTTCAAATGAGAACATAAGATTAGATACCAAATAGTAAACTACAGTGATTTTAAAATATGTCTGATTTCATTAGATTTTATATTGAAAAGTCTGCTCTTTAAAAAATATATATCTACATATATTTGTGTGATGTGACTAACCCCTAAGCCATCATTATAAAGAGCTTTAACATTTTCTTTAGAAATGCCATGGTTATCACAGTCACTCAAGGGTGACTTCACACTTTTGATTGTTCAGAATTGCAACAAAAGCAACTCTAACTACAATAGGATTTTATCACGCTGAGGAATCTCAAGGCATTTTGAAATCATATTAAAAATAAAATGTGAGTCAAACTTGAAATGTTTGTAATTCATGAAAGGTTGATGAGCAGGTCTCAGCACCAGCATCATGATCAATGTTAAGTGCTTGCCTGTGGGGATTGTGGCATCATCGCTGGATACCCGGGACAGTCATGTCATACAAAACAGAGACAGCATGTATCCCTGCTTGACAGATGCTGATAAAATGGTGACAAGAATAACAAGTGACTGAAGAGATTGTTATGCCAAAATCCTCTGTCTGGGACTGCACAAAGTGGTATAAACATCAGCTGTAGCAGTCCACGATCCCCCACCCTCAAACCAATAGACACTGTCATGCCCTGTAGACACAGACAAGCAGTATTGAAACACAGAACTTCCAGCCCCTACCAGAAGAGAAGATGGGTAGTTGGTAGAGGTGTTAATGGCATCCCGGCCAATATATAGGAGCAGCATCAAAAAGACTGAGTGTTGGAGCTAGAGAAACACGTTAGTTAGGAATAAAGATCTTGACACATGTCAGCAAAGAGTTGACAGGAAATAAAATACAAGCAAAGAAATTCAATGAATGCCATGAATTCTGCACACCTGCTCAAGATGTGTCTTCATGGATGGCTGGCTTGGGGCCTTACAGTAAACCCTAGTAGTCATGTGTTGAATTAAAAAGTTGGGTCTTTAAAAGAAACTTAATTATGTGAAGTTATGTAGCAGTTACAGAATTTATGACTACTTTTCTTTCTTTTTTTTCTTTTGGTTTACTGTTGTTCTTATTTACTGGACTATAAAGGAGTAAAGGGCCATGTTTTAGTGGCATTGTCCTCAGTACAAAGACTAGTGCCTTTTAGGAAGAGCCAAGGCAGAGGGCATAAGTAGACATCACTTCTAGGTAATCAACGAGCAGTGTTTACTTAAAGGGAAAGACAAAGCCCTGTTGGATGACAAGGCTAAGGATGATGAGCACAGACCTTACCAGCTGTATTCTCAGATGGAGTCTGGACAGACAAAGGGACTGATACACATCTTCCATTGCTCCGGGCCCGGTGCAGTGTTTACCTGATGTCCACAGTGGGGACCATGGACAACTTCTGGTTGCTACACCGATGTTCCTCCCCATGAGATCTCTGCACGTGTGGCCTTGCCATCTTAAGCCCCACTGACACTCATCCTCTAGCTCTTTCTGTTTTCTCTTTTCCCCATTACTTGGAAATCTGCTGCTGTCTAGATTGAGATGATTGTTCTTACCTATTAAGATTTTATCATGTTGCAGCCTTGGCTTTTGAAACTAAAACTTGTTCTCTGTATTTCTGCTTTATCATTTGTCTCCATATTATCTAGTATCTCAGAATCTACCTATTTTAGGGAGAGTAGGGGGTAGGTATCAGAGTAAAAAGAAATCAAATATTTTGCCTTGCCTTCTTTCACAGCTTGTCTCTCTCGTTCATCATACTCTAGCTGCACTACCCTATCTTCATATTCTTTTTTTTTAATGATTTTTTATTATATTATGTTAGTCACCATACAGTACATCCCCGGCTTCCGATGTAAAGCTCAATGATTCATTAGTTGCGTATAACACCCAGTGCACCATGCAATACGTGCCCTCCTTACTACCCATCACTGGTCTATCCCATTCCCCCACCCCCCTCCCCTCTGAGGCCCCCAGTTTGTTTCTCATAGTCCATAGTCTCTCATGTTTCATTCCCCCTTCTGATTACCTGCCCCTATCAAAATTTAGGTTCATTTGGTGTTATAAAGCAGGGTATTCTGTGTGGACAATATTCCCTAAATTTGCAATAGCCTAATTATTGCATACCAAGCAATCTAATTTAGTAGGTCTAAGCTGTTTATAGACACCCTGATTTGGAAACCATGTTAGGACTAAGTTGTGTTAAGCAATTAAGAAAGAGCCATTTCTATATTAATAATTCTATATTAATAAAACCGTACATATTGATAATAAACATCTATTTTATTTACATACCATGTTTGTGTGTTTGTGCATGTAATGGTAGCTGTGTGGATAATCATGATCATTTCTGTGATTAAACAAACTCAATGGGAATCCTTCTTGGGAAAATATTTGGTTTGATTAGGTGAAGTTATTAAAGGTACTTGAATAAATAAAACATAATTTTCCTTATAACAATTTTAGATAGAAAAAGTGTAGTTAAAAATGTGAATTCAAGCTTTACTATGTAGCTTAAACACTTTATATCTTAGTGAGGTAATGGTTTAGAAAGACAAAGTGTTAAATGTAAATCACAAATAAAAATTCAAATACTACTTAAGTGCATACAGATGCTATTTAAGATGTTTTTTAAATTTATGTTTCTTCTCTGACAATTCTTTTACATTTCTAAAAGGGTTCCCATATTACCAGATTGCTCTGGGGACACATTTCTTTCTATTTTTGTTTTACTTCTATAATGAATTTAAACTTAACCTAGTACACTCATTCTTGTAACCCAGCCGGCATCCAAGCTTCTTGTATAATTCCATCATTAGAAAAGCAAAAAAGCCAAGGCCCCGTTTTCGAAGATCGTTATCATTTATAATTACATAAAGACAAGAAAATGATTTCCTTGCATTTGAGGGTAAAAATTATTTAAACTACTTTGCATGTTGCCTGCTGGCTTCCTGTTAATTTTTGCCAACAGGGGGCATTAGGGGTGCTTTCAGAAAACAACAGAAAATTAGAAGGAAAATAAAACAAAGAGTGGGAGCACCAAAAATGGTTACTAATCTAGCCAGTCACTGCGTGGGAACTAAACCTGCCTAGGAAACTCTGCAAATCCGTGTAGAACACATGCATCAGCATTATCTGAGAAAAGGACAAGTGAGCTGGAATATTTATACAGCACCTCTTGTCAGTCAGTGGTTGATGGCTACTGCTAGGAAACAATTTTCCAGGCTTTCTGACCATCTGTGCTGGGACATAGAAAGATTTTGGGCTCTAGAGAAAGCCCTCAAGCAATTAGAGGTCAGACCCACCTTGTACTACAACAGCAAGATTTGAGAGGTATGGATAGGGCATAAACAGTGTTTATTATATGGCTGATACGTACGTGGTACCAGCAATGGTTGTAGGAAAACAAACTCACAAAAGTGGAGTTCCGTGATTAGTTTAGCTGTATTCTTGGTTTCCAATGCAATGGGAAATGGTGCTTTAATAACACATGGCATGCAATGGCATCATGACTAACTGGAAAATTACCTGTTGTTTGTTGAAACCAAGTGCCTATTAAGAAGGAAGTATCTCAGCAGTCCATGTAGCTTGTCCATGTTAATCCACAGCAATGATGAAGACTGCAAAGACTGGGGAGTGGGATTGTTACTTCTGAATGCACTCAAGACATAAAAGAAGGAAACAACCGTTCAGCTCAGAATTTTAAACTCTCATTTCAAATCATGGTCAGAGGTTCAACTTTTCCATGGTGGCCCTAAAATGATCTCTTAGTTCTGGTAGTAGCAGGCCAACCTAAATAAAAACCAGGCCCAAAGGTAATTTTACTAGAGCCGGAGTTTTAATGGAAGTTGAATTCACAACCTTACCATGCTACTTAAGTGAAAATAAGGGCATGTTTTAGCACAGAGTGAGATCCAGAAGCCTAGAAGAATGACATCTGTCTATACTCAAACAAACTTGAGGATCCTAAATCCGTAAGTCTCTCTGAGGTACTGCCAGGATCTCATACCTGAAACATCCTAATTTGGCAACCATGTGACATCACTTAAGTAAGTTAGTTTATAAAGGACTGTCTGTTTTTCTCAGGACACACTCCAACGACTCTACTGCTTCTTGACCTGTAACTACAATGAGATTTTATGTTCCAGAGGGATAAGTGTCAAGCCTGACCTGAGCTGAAATAGCTTATCCTCCTAAAAGGTACAAGAGATTACTAATTCATTTCAGAAGAAGCCTATAGAATATGGGTGGGAATGAATGTCAAGGGAATCAATCCAAAGAAGAAAGTATATATGTATTGGATCTTTGTGAGTATATCAATGTGACTGTGCTTACCAGAGTTCAGAATTATTATGTTATCTCACACAATAGGAAATACCTCAAACGTTTGCTGTGGTTGATTGGAAATTGGACTCAATAACAAGTTAGATTCTGTAAGGTTGAAATGCCAGAAGTTCCCTAATGTAATCTGGGGGATGAAATAAAACAGTTTAGGGAAATGGAAATGGGGGAGTTGAGTTTCACATGTGAATGGCAAAATCCTCCCCACAGTGACAGACACACACACATACACACTATATCCCCAAAGAAAGCTCAGTGGACACTTTTTAAAAATGAAAACGTTGAGAAAAATATTAGTGAGGGGACATCACATCCTCAAAGACATCTGTGGTAGCTGTCCTTTGCAGATTGGGAATGACAGTGGCAGGTGCCATCGCAGAGACTGGCTTACTGACCTTGATTGAGTTAATGGGCACCGGAATAGCAGGGGGTAAAGGCTAGCTATGAAGCTTTGACATGGTGGGTCTGATTACTGTATTAGGACAACAAGAGTGGGGATATACAGGGCTTTTTGCAAAGCCTAACTGATCACAATGCCCCTAAAAAAAAAAATAAAGAGTAACTTACTGGGCCAGAAAACGTTAACTCAGCGGGCCTTTGTTGCTCAAATCCTGCACATTCCAAAGAAAGCTTATTTTCATAACTAGACCTTGGCTGGTTCCTGGAAACTAACCTCTGATCCCTTAGAATATTCTGCCTCAGTGTGTTTTTGTATGCCTGAGGATTGAGCCTTGTTACTTGATCAGTGAGTTTATCCTAGCAGTGTGACATACGGTGAATGCTTTTTTTTTTTTTTTTTTGCTGTGAGCATAGAGGTGGAGTTGATCAGCTCAGGTCAGTCACGTGGGTGCTGCATGCCTGTGACTGACCCTCAGTAAAAAGCCGGACCCTGGGATTTGGGTGATCTCTCCTGTTTGGCAACACTTCACACAGGTTGTCACACATTGTTGCTGGGAAAATTAGGCAAGTCCTCATGAAACTCCACAGAAAGGGGGCTCCTAAAGAAGCTTTTTTGTAGTTTCTCCTTTGCTTGACTCAAGCATCTGTTCCCTTTGCTGTTTTTGATCTTGAACATTTCTCTGTAATTAATCATAAACAAGAATATAACAGCTTTTCTGAGTTTTTTTCAGAAAGATTGTTTTATCTTATTATTCATCAGATATCATATCACAGTAAATTGTATGAATGAACTAGATCTCTGAACTTTTTATTATTTTATTGAAATTTTGGGAAATTATCTACATATATCATGTACCATAATTTATACCCTGTGCTTTCTATTTATATGTTTGGAGTAAATTCAGATACGTAGTCTCTTGACATTTTTTATCCCCATCTAATTGCTAAATTTATGGGCACACTTAGCTTCACACAAAAATTTACATTTGGTTTTGTTCTATAAAATTGTTAATCAGTTTTATACCAACACAGAATACTGCCCACATCTAGTACCAACATCTGTTCAGAAGGGGGAAAAAAAGGCTCATCAGTTCATCTCAAAAGTTTTGATTTTGTTTGTTAAACGTCATGGTGATAATTCTTTGCTCAAAACACTTTTACTCTACTTCTTAAAACCCAAAAAGACAACCTTTCATTATTTTATAATCAATTAATCCCAGCTGCCTAATATATAAAATTAAAGATATTCCCTTTGGGATGAAGGAAAGCCTAGCTTCAAATAATATGACCTTCTGAACTATCCAGTGTAAACAGTAAAGTGCTATTGTATGTGAGTCAGAGAGACTATACTCTCCATTTTAAACCAAATTTAATGCTATATTTATCTGAGAATTAATGCCATGCTGTATATTATTTTGAATCAATATATCTCTAATTTTTATGCTATATAGCTTCCTCTTTATTCTTCGTATCTTTTACTCTAAATTCCAAAGAACATGTACTTCCTTTTTGTTATCTGCTGGAGACATCTGGTGAACGCCATTCTTCAACAGGAATAAGAAAGAAAAGGCCAGCTCCATGTTGCCCATTATTGTTCCCCATCCTCACAGATCAAGAAGCACATAGACTGACTTCCCTTCCCCACAAGTCAACCTCCATTCCAAGGTACAGTTAAACTGAGTTATGACTCAAGCCTTAAATAAACAATAATGTTAAAAACATTATAACATTATAACATTATATATAACAATAATGTTAAAAACATTATAACAAAAATGTTAAAAAATGATTAAATAAACAATCAGCTCTAAGTCCACACTACCTTTCAGCTCTATTCTCCTTGCTCATAGCTATAGTTTCTCTGATCATGTATCAGTTACAGCTGGTAACTTTACTTTACTTCCCCACTCCCAAATTCTACAATTACCAGATTCTAAACCCACCTGTCCCTCCTCCCTCCTGCTATAACAGGTGGATTTCCCCTGTTCTCCCTGATACCAACTATTCATGTGTGCTCTAGAGCTAACGCTCCATCCCCACACAACTTCTCAAGAATCACACCATCCACCACCACTTCTCCTCCAGCATCATCCCATCTCCTCCGTTAGTTCTCCACCTTCCCTACTGCCATTTCAGTGCTTTAGCACCATTCTCTCTTACTCTTTATTCTTGACTGCCCCCATCCCTTCCTCTCTCCCCAATGCCTTCCCAGTAGTATTAATACTCAAACATAGTTAATTCTCACTTTCATGAAAAATAAGAATGAAAGGAAGAGGGAAAGAAAGAAAAATGAAAGGAAGAGATAAGAGGGAATGGGAAAGAAAGGAGAAAAGGGAAAAAAAGGAAAGAAAGGAAAAACAGTCTCAAACTGATGCGTCCTGATCTCTCTTGGTTCTCTCCAATTCTTCACCTTAACCAAAAAAAAAAAAAAAAAAAAACCTTCCTGAAAGAACCCGTATCTCCATTTTCAACCTTCTATATCATGTAGGATGTTTTTACTTGCCCATTATAGAAGACCCAGGATGACTTTAGCCTTCAGGGTCTTATATCTCATGTAACGGATAGAACATACAAAGATAGGGCTCACTGGAGGCTAACTCAATTGCTTAACAGCATCATCAGACTGTCACTTTCTGTCTTGCTCCCTGGATGGTCATAGATATTCTGTGTTTCAAAGCAAACATGAGTTATCCAGAGAAGAATAAAATTCTCGCTTCAGTTTTTCCTTTCTGGTAGGGAGGAAATCCCTCCAGCAAGCACTCACCCTTGACACTATGGCCAGAACTTTGTCACAAGCCCATGTGGTGCAAGGGAGGTGGAAAAGACAATTATTTGACAGGTACAGCCTCTATTATGGGAGAAGTGCTAGTCAGGAAGGAAGCAAGGGTGTGTGTGTATATGCATGCATGCAGGGCTGGTATATGGATTAGCTTTTGGTAAAGCAGCCCACAGTATTTCCCACATCTGTACTCACTTTTTAATCAGCATATATCTTGATCCTGTCCCTGGCCCTGCAACCAAATTTTAAACAAATCCCAGATCTGTAACCCTCAGAACATTCTCCAGTTATCGTATTTGATATCTGAACAGTATTTGACAAAATTGACCATTTTTTTGATTACCAAAACACTTTTATTCTGTTGTTTCTACACATTGCCAGATTCCTTCTATTTTTGGGTTCCTGTGTTAACCTCCTTTATATTAGTTATTACATGAGAAATTTCTTATGACTATATCCTAGCCCCTTATATTTTGAACTCTGTATGCTTTTCCTGGGCAATCTCTTCTCTAATGCTTTATTTTCTATATGCCAGTGTCTTCCAAATGTATATCTCTGAGTCAGTATGTTCTGTAGAGTTCCAAATCACCATATCCAGATCCTTACTCAACATCTTACCTCAAAAAAATTCTACGGAAATTCAAACTCAACACATGTAAAAATAAATGTGTTATTTTCCCCAAATCTTAACCACCAATCCAGTTGCTCAAACAAGAAACAGAAATATCATCCTTCACTCTTATCTATTTCTCATCTCCCACATAAAATCAAATATCAAGTTCACTGAGAATAGAACAGTCCTTAAATTCGTATTTCTCTGTGCTATCATAGTCAGTTAAGAAGCTGTCATCATCTCTTAATTAGGCTACTGTCATTGCCTCCTAGCTGGTTTTCCTTCCTAAACTCTATCTTTTTTTAAATTCATTTTTTAATATTGAAACCAGAATAATCATTTTTTAATGCAAACTGATCGTTGAACTCCCTTGATTAAAATCCTCTAATGGCTTCCTATTGCCTTTAAGTTAAAGACAGACATCTGTGTTTTTGTTAAAGTATGACTAACATACAGTGTTATACTATTTTCAGGTATACGATATAATGATTTGGCAATACTATATATTACTCAGGGCCAGTGATCATGATAAGTGTACTCTTAAGCCCCTTCATCTATTTCATCCAACCCCCGAGCCATCTCCCCTCTGGCGATCTCCACTTTGTTCTTATTTAACCATCTGTTTTTTGTTCTTTTTGTTTCTTTTTTCTTTGTTCATTTGTTTTTTTTCCTTAAATTCCATAAATGAATGAAATCACATGGTGTTTGTCTTTCTGTATCTGACTTACTTTACTTAGCATTATACCTTCTAGGTCCATCTATGTTGTTGTGAGTAGCAAGATCGCAATATTTTTATGGCTGAATAATTTTCCACTACACATATACACATACCACATCTTTATCCATTCATGTATCAATAGACATTCAGGTTGCTTCCATATCTTGGCTATTGTAAATAATGCTGCAATAAACATAGGGATGCGTATATCTTTTCAAGTTAGTATTTTCATTTTCTTTGGGTAAATACCCAGTAGTGGAACTACTGAATCATAAGGTATTCTATTGTTATTTTTGAGGAACCTCCATATTATTTTCCACAGTGGCTACATCAGTTTGCGTACCTACCAACAGCGCAAGATGATTCCTTTTTCTCCACATCCTCTCCGGCACTTGTTACTTCTTGTGGTTTTGATTTTAGCCATTCTGACACGTGTGAGGTGCTCTCATTGTGGTTTTGATTTGTATTTCCCTGATGATAACTGATGTTGAGCGTCTTTTCTTGTGTCTATTGGCCATTTGTATTAAGACAAACATTTATAATATTGAACAAAAATTCCTTTATAATTGTATCCTTGCCTACCTTTACAACTCCTCTTACATCATTTAGTATTTCACTATAATCCTACTTCACTTCCTTCTATTCCTGTTCAATGTTGTAGTCTTAATAATTTCATGATCTTCAGATATTTTGATCTTTGTAATGACCACTATCCCTGTTACCACCACCACCTCTTTATTTAGTTAATTCCTTTACAAATGTCCAGTCTCAGGTTAAGTATTTTCTGCTAAACAAAATCTTCATAAAACTTCTGATTTGACTGTATTTGCCAGGTACCTAACTCAGTAGCACTCACTCTGCAGTCCCTTTTCATTTTTTTTTAAAGATTTTATTTATCCATTTGACAGAGAGAGAGACAGCCAGTGAGAGAGGGAACACAAGCAGGGGAAGTGGGAGAGGAAGAAGCAGGCTCCCAGCAAAGGAACCTGATGTGGGGCTCGATCCCAGAACGCTGGGATCACGCCCTGAGCCGAAGGCAGACGCTTAACGACTAAGGCACCCAGGTGCCCCTGCATTCCCTTTTCAGAACACCTCTTTGTACTTGTAAGTACTCAAAAAATACCCATTTTCCTCAGTAGGCTATTAGTTTATCTATCACATATTTAGCCAAAATTGCTTTGTTTTTTTTTCCAACTTGTGAAAAATAAAACTGACTTCTCCATCTGTACATGAAGAAATAATTCAAGAAATTTAAAGGCCCCCCAAAACATACCACATGATTCACCATAACCAGTACAATATTTATCTTGCTCACTACTCTATTCCTAGTGTCTTCCACAGTAAGTGGCACAAGGCATAGCTTTGTTCAAGATGCATTCTAAGAGTGTTTACGTGAAGGTACTTAAATGAAAGGGTGTAGGTTTTACTTCCTACTTCCTTTTCTTCCATCTGTTTCCTTAAACCATGAACCTCAGTAATTGGAAGGAAGTTCCTTAGTTCCCCTCCAACTTCCCTGTTAAAAGCTCTTTTAAGTGGTTTATTGGAGGGCTCTATAGCTGAGCTGTCCAACCACCCCCATCTGGCCCGCTCTCCTGTGTAGCCTCTCACACTTTACTCCTCACCCCTAACTCCACATTTTATGTGTTGTCTCATTCCCAGTGGGTCCTGCTTGCCAACATCAAAAATGTTTATTGGTTAATTGATAAATTAATCTATTACAAAATATTAAAAGTTAGTGGGATGATGTATCCCATAAATATATGTTTCTGAAATATAATGGAATCACAAGTCATTATGCCAAAGAAGTATTTCTCCAATGACAAAATTTACAAGCATTGCAAAGTTCACATGGTAAGGATATTTGAGCTGATGACATTCGGAAAAATACCTAAAAATCATACCGGGTACATTATACCTTATTCTATTTCATCAAAATCCCCACATGTGCCTACACACCACACACACACACACACACACACCATACCTTGGCCACAGGTTTTTATGTGGCTTTTCTTAAGAAGTTAAATAAGTAATCTTTGTTTTGAGCAGGAAGTAGGCCATAGTTAATGCTTAACTGAGTGAGGGGACTCAGAGGTGCTTGTTTCTGTCTCATTTTCCTATTCCTCTTACAGTTCTCGTACTTCAGGCCGTTGATCATGATTATGTTTAATGTATGTAAGAGTTTTGCCCCTCACACCTCACATGCTATCCCAGCTCCATCATTGTCAGTTTCATGGTGTGTGTGGTGGTGTGTGGGTTACTTAAAGTCTCTGTTTCCGTATAGATATATGGAATAATAAGAGTAGCCCCTTTCAGCTACTTTTGCTTTATCTCCTTAGCTAGAAGTACATCATATACTCTTATCTACAAGGGAATTTAGAAAAGGTAGGATTTTTTTGTTGCTGTTTTTTTGTGGGTTTTGATCTGGGTCCCCCAATCTTCTAACAAAACAGATGTTTGGGCTGAATTGTGCTCCCCAAATTCATGTTGAAGTCCCAAACCCCAAGACTCAGGATGGACCTTGAATATAACCATATTTGAATATAAGGACTTTGAAGAGGTGACTAAATTAAAATAAAATAGTTAGGGTAAGGCCCTAATCCAATCTGACTGGTGCCCTTAGAAGAAGAGGCAGAGACACCAGGCAGTCATGCACAGAGGGAGACCAGGTGAAGGACTGCAAGAGGGCAAACCAAGGAGAGAGGCTGAAGAAGAAATCAGCCTTGCTGGCACCTTGATCTTGGTCTTATTCCAGAACTGTGAGAAAATAGTTTGCTGTGGTTTAAGCCACCAGGTCTGTGGTGTTTTTGTTATGGCAGCCATAACGAACTAATACATCAGAGTTCTGTTGTTAAGTAATGAGGTCACACACAATATAGGTTAGAGAACAAGGTTTCTTCTTAGAGAAGAATACCACATTTCTCATCTTTGCACCTGGATATGTCATTTACTCGTCATCTTCCAGGTAAATTTCTTCTGGTTTGGAACCAGAGGTCTCTTTAAAGGTTCTCATCTATATGGAGATAATAACAGTATTTACCTTATTAAACAGGTGAGATAATGATGAAATGAAATAAGGTTTATAAATTTCTTAACACAGTGTGTGCTTTTAGTAAGTTCTCTTTCAAAGTTACATACTTAACTTGTTATAACTTTCAACACAATAGTCAGTTCTTTGATGAGTTTTTCGTTTCCTTGAACATAGTGATCAAACCTGAAATTTCAAATTAAAATCCACACATACTATACTTTCCTCTCACACCTCTTTAATCTGCCTATCATGTTATTTCTTTGCAGAAAAGAGTTGATGGAGGTTTTTCTTATTTGAAGTCAATAAATACATTTGATTGAGGACATTTTGCAGACACCTTCAAGAAGATAAATGCCCTTCATGTTAGCTTCAATTAATTCTTTGTTTAACTATTATCCCACAGCTAGGAAATAAAGGAAATAAAAATAAGTTTTCAACAATGTAAAAGGCAAGCAGAAGGAGTTACATGTCATATTCCAGAAAAATAGCAACCAGTGACAGATTTGCAATCTGAACCTGAGGTTAGTGCTTAACAGCGGTTGTCAGAATTGGAAATACCAGCTGCTTCTATTTCTGTAGTCACTTGAGAGACCAAATACAAAGGATGGTACCAAATAGAGTTGGGGGCATTGAAGTGGCAATCAAACACACCACAGAAACAAATGGAAGAAAGTGATACTATGGACTTGGGGAAGCCACAGTCCATCCATCATATAACCAGTTATTCTTTCCAACTTGTGAAACATGAAGCTCACGTCTCTATCTTCACATGGGGAATCAACTCAAAAGATTCAGAACCCCCCACATACTCCACATGGTTGAATATAACCTTTAAAAATATGAAGAGAGTAATTAGAACTAAAAATCCAATTAAAATAACTTAACTGATTAATCATTTCAATTTATTTGAAGTTTTTTATTTTTTTTGCATACTAGATACTGACTACTTTTATATTCCACTAGTTCAGATATCCCAGGATCTACTTATTCTTATTTTCTAAAAATATGGGAGTGTTTGAAAATAATTCTAATTACCTACAGTAATTATTTGTCAAATTTCTTGTATGAATCACCTCTTACATGTTGGTTTGAACAGTCTCCTCCCCACCTGACTCATGTTCTATGTGTCGCTGCTGTGATTACCAACTCTGCATGGTCATTGCCCAGCTGTATGCCAGCAAACCAACCTGAGGGGGTGTCTCCGGATGCCCCCTGCCTTGTGCCCCACATCTCACATATCCTGATTCCCATGATGACGCTGTTCCATTGACCCTTAGGCAAGCTGTACAGTAGAACTTGAAAAGATGGGTATTTATCTATATGGCTCACAGTCCACACAGACAATGAAGGTGGACCAGATTTAACCATAGAGTTCATGAATCTCTGCTCTAAACCTATGAAAAGTGATTTTTTTTTCCTATTTATATTGCACTTCACGAAGAAGCTTTAAAAATGCAGCCACTCTTAAAGGCTAGCAGGATAGGATTTAATTAAAATACTTCATATTGCATGTCTGCAGGAGGCTAGAACTTCACATCCAGGAGGATAATCAGCAAAATGGCTAGTCGGCATTCTGATTGGTGACCCTCCTGGGTTACCACTATTTAACATGTTGAATAACACTCCTGATATCTTTTTTTATACAGCTTTATTGAGATATAATTTACATACCATAAATAAAATAAAAATATGTAAAAACACTACTCAGTGATTTTTAATATATCGCTTTATTATTTTTTTCATTTGTGGTAAAATACATTTAACAAAGCTTACCATTTTAAGTATTATTTAAATATACAATTCAGTGGCATTAACTACCTTCACAATGCTATGTAACCATCATCTTTATCTATTTCTAAAACTTTTCATCAACTCAAACAGACACTCTGTAACCATTAAGCAATAAATCCCAACTCCTGGTAACCACTAATCTGCTCCCTGTCTCTGAAATAGCCCATTCTAAGTATTTCATATAAGAGGAATCATACAATAGTCTTTCTTTCATATCTGGCTTATTTCACTTACATCATGTTTTCAAGTTTATGTATATAACATGTATCAAACTTCATTCTTTTTATAGCTGAATAATATTCCATTATATGAATATGCAGCCTTTTATTTATCCATCCATATAATGATGGACACTTGGGTTATTCCACCTTTTGACTACTATGAATAACTACAATGAGCATTGGCAGACAAGCGTCTATTCAGGTCTCTGCTTTTTGTTTTGTTTTGTTTTTCTAATTTTAGCCATCTTAACAGCTGTGCAGTATGGTCTCATTGCAGTCTTGATCACCCCTAATGTTTTCAACTACAACATAAACATTTTTCTTCAGTGCTTGCTAGGTTCTTGGCATTGTGTAGACCTTTTATGTATATGATCTCATTTAATTCTGATAGTAGCTACGTGAGTTCAGTTTTATAATATCCATTATATGAATTGATGATTGACTCTTCATCAAGTTGAATAATTTGCAAAGGCCATATAACCAGTGAGTGGCATAACTGAGATTCAAATCCAGGTCAGTTCTGAGAGTGCCCTTTCTGATAAGAGAGACACAGAAGTTGTAAAATTGGTGTATCTCTCTCTCTATATATATATATACACACACCATATCTTCTTTATCCTTTCATCTGTGAATGGACACTTAGGTGGCTTCCATATCTTAGGTATCGTAAATAATGCTGCAGTTAACACAGAGGGGCATATGTGTTTTCATTTTCTTGGGGTGAATACCCAGCAGTGGAATTACGGAATCATATGGCAATTCTGATTTTTTGAGGAACCTCCATACTGTTTTCCATAGTGACTGCATCAGTTTGCATTCCCACCAACAGTGCAAGAGGGTTCCTTTTTCTCCACATCCTCTCCGGCACTTGTTACTTCTTGTGGTTTTGATGTTAGCCATTCTGACAGGTGTAAGGTGATATCCCATTGTGGTTTTGATTTGTATTTCCCTGATGATGACTGATGTTGAGCATATGTTCATATGTCTGTCAGCCATCTGCATGTCTTCTTTAGAAAGAAGCCTTTATTCTAGTCCTCTGTCCATTTTTAATCAGATTTTTTGTCAAATAATCTAGGCAAAGAAGGCAAGAATATACAATGGAGAAAATACAGTCTTTTGATAAGTGGTCCTGAGAAAACTGGACAGTTACATGCCAAAGAATGAAACTGGACTGTTCTCTTATATCATACACAAAAATAAACACGAAATGGATTTAAAGACCTAACGTGGGACATGAAACCATAAAACCTATAGAAGAAAATACAGGCAGTAATTTCTTTGACATTGGCCTTAGCAACATTTTTCTAGCTATGTCTCCTGAGGCAAGGGAAATAGCAAAAATAAACTATTGGGACTACATCTAAGTAAAAAGCCTTTGCACAGTGAAGGTAACCATCAATGAAACAAAAAGGCAACCTACTGAATGGGATAATATATTTGCAAATGATATATTTGATAAGGAGTTAGTATCCAAAATAATAAAGAAGTTATACAACTCAACTCCTTTTCATTATTTCAATTAGAGTCTTCATTTAAGATGAGGGCCATAGGGTTTCTACTCTCAACCTTCTATAATTACTAACTTCACATTGATTTTATATCACCAGGTTATGCAACTATAACTCTTCCTTGTTTTGTCTGTAGGTTAGCTCTAAAAAACAGTAAGAATAGGGTCAAAACTTATATTATGTAACTATTAAATTTATAGCAAATAGGGCTGTTAGAATTATATATTAAGAATATAATTTAGTCTCTAAATTTATGAAATCAAGAAAAACAATTTATACATCAGTCAGATACTTTCCTACATTGCACCAACTATTCACAAATCATGCCACAGTCAATTCTGTGCTATATTTTGTCATTTGTTTTATAGGCAACTTTTAGATTAAAAGCTTAAATTTAAAGATTAAAATTGTCTATCTTTTGAATTTTCTACATAAAAATAAATGTGTCTTTTTTAGTATCAGTAAAATCATCATCTAGTTTTTAAATTATGCTGCCTATTGAATATAAACTATTTTCCAGGTTTTTGGAACTACTGTTATTCTAGGAATTCTTTCGTTGCATCCCTGTTTTCATATGATTCTCTGATGTATTTTATCCCCTTTTGATTTCCTTCTTTATTTTGATTTAGTACTTTTGAAAACATTTCTGAGACTTTAAAAATATAAGAATATCTTTATTTTACTCCCATACATTATGGATATTTTGATTTTGCAGAGAAATCTTCATTCGAAATCAGTCTCACATGTACCTTTGAGGGCAGTGTATCCACTGTCTTTCAGATTTCAGTGTCTCTGGTAAGAAATATGATTTGGTTTTTGGTTGTAAATAACCTGGGTTTTTACTTGAGAGTTTCTAATATTTTTTTAAATTCTGTTTTGTAAAATTTACTGAGCATACATTTGAGGGATTTTTAAATTATTATTGCTATTATTTTTAAACTTCCTTTTTGAGAGCCTGTGTTTTTTCAGTATGAAGTATATATCCTGTCACAACTCTGGGACATTATTTTTTCTTTTTTAAAAATTTTTAATTTCCAGTATAATTAACATGCAGTGTTATATTAGTTTCACGTGTACAATATAGTGATTCAATTCTGTACATGACTCCATGCTCATCATGATGAGTGTACTATTCATCCCCTTCACCTATTTCCCCCATCCCTCCACTCATCTCCCCTCTGGTAACCATCAGTTTGTTCTCTATAGTTAAGAGTCTGTGTTTTGGTGTGTCTCCTTTTTTCTTTGTTCATTTGTTTCGTTTCTTAAATTCCACATATGAGCGAAATTATATGGTATTTGTCTTTCTCTGACTTCTTTCACTTAGCATTATACCCTCTAGAGCCATCCATGTTGTTGCAAATGGCAAGATTTCATTTTTTATGGTTGAGTAATATTCCATTATATATATAGATAGATAGATAGATAGATAGATATAAATATAGATATATCACATTTAAGTTTTATATATCTCACATTTAGGTCCATTATATGTTTGGAGAGTTTTCTGTGAGTGTATGGTATATGAAAATGGCCTAGTTTCCTTCTTTTGCAGGTAGCTGTCCAGTTTTTCAACACCATTTGTTGAAGAGACTGTCTTTTTCTGATTGCATATTCTTGCCTCCTTTGTCAAAGATTAATTGACCATGTAATTGTGGGTTTATTTCTGGGCTCTCTATTCTGTTCCACTAATCTTGTGTCTGTTTTTGTGCCAGTACCATACTGTTTTGATTACTACAGCTTTGTAGTATATCTTGAAGTCTGGGATTGTGATACCTGGGAGATTATTTTTATATTCTTGAAATTATACAGGGAGAGGAAAGGACTGAACAAGCCATACTCCTAGGGTCAAGACAGGATCTTCAGAGAAGTAAACCAGATAGAGACTAGAAAAAGAAGACTGTGGTTGGCTATCAAAACGGTATAGTAATATCTGAAAAAGAATTGGCAATATAAATTCCAGTCCTGATAGTCAGAGCCAGAATATCTAAGGATGTCCCAAAGTACATTTAACATAGTAATTTTAATTACTTTAATTTTAATACCTTCAGACTTAACCTACAAATCTGGTTAAAATAGAACTCCAAGGAGAAGAAGAATGTGGTGGGATGAATGGCTCCAAAGGTATCTAAGAGCACATAGGTTGCAAACTGAAAATATTAGTTGCCTAGGGTTAGTTATTACCTGGGCTCAAGTGTCTGAAGGTGGCCCTTGGTTTGACTTAAATAATAAAATTGCTTATCCTGTGATAATTGTTATTATGCTTATTCTGTTATGAGTTTGGTATGTAGATCAGAAAAAAAGCTGCATATTGATATGTCTTCAGAAATATCTTTCCCCATTTTATTATTTCTTTTTTCCAATGATAAGAAAAATAAGTAATATTTAGAGATTTTCTAATGATGGAAGTTCCCATGAACATAACATTTGGGATGCCCAACCTCAGGAAATCACGTCAGTGGTTACATAGTCTGTAAAATTACTTGAGCAGCACATTTCCATTTTTAATGTTGGAACTAAAGGTCTGAGAACAGTGGTTCTATCACTTGTTGACTTTATGGTTAAGGGTTTCTTGTGTAAAATTATGAAGCCTCAGTTTCCTTATCAGTAATATCATGGTCGTATCAAACAAGTTGACAAGTTGTGACTAATGAAGGACATGGTCTATACTTACTACTGGTGTGTTTTCCCAAAGGTCAAGTCACTCACTGTGATTGATCACAGCCTTTACGTTCAACCTTGGGTAAGTCACAGCATCTGTGATCTCCCCAAATTCTGTCATGCTCTATAGATTGATTTTTTTTTTCTTTTCATCAGGGTGTTAACATTTTTTAATTCAACCTCTAAACTCTTTCTCTCTTGCAGTAGGCAGATGCTAAAATCTCTGTTCAGTTCTGTTAAACTTAGCTGTGTTTTCTGGAAACACATGCTTCCTGCATAGGTCACCAGATTGCTGGACAGAGTTTATGTTTCACTTTGCGGCTGTTGTGGTCATGGTGAACACTATACTAGCATTCGTTAAGCAGTAGGAATGTGATATTCTTTTTCTCTAGCCTCGGGGCAAAACTGGGACCTGCACTTAGATGAAAATTCATGAAACAGGGAAGCTTTCCCCGTGTTCTCAGACAGAAAGCTACTAAACCAGGAAAGTCCAAGTGTTGCCTCCCTTCTAGAATTTGCTTACATTTGGCCACTCTCCAGTGTCCTTGGATTTTAAAAGAAGTATTTTGTTTAGTGTTTTTAATTGTTTTTGGCAGATGGTGATCTGTTATGAAATATCTGCCATTACTGGAAGTGGGACTCCACAGATTTATTTCTAACGCAAAACTTTTGAAACTTTTATTAAAATGGTTTACTTTTTTGAAATATAACCAATACACATAAGTTATAATTCTAAAGTATTTGGAGATAGTAATGAAGAAACAAAATATTGACCTGTCCCTGCCACTCCATCAAAATAGTCCAATCATAAAAATAAATAGCATGTATCCTGATAACAACCTCATGATAGCTAACATCTAGCACGTGTACAATTCTGTACTGACCTTCATTACCTATCCTGTCTCATCAGAATTCTTCAGTGTGAGAATGTGTATTACTAAAAGATACTGATTGATCACAGCCGTGTAAAGAAGTGAGAGGTAACATGATATTAAAGGCACTATGACTAATTCAAAATATTTTCATACTCAATAGGGAAACTGATTAAACTTATACCAGAAATAGGTAGGATCATTTATCTTATCAATAGAACATTTTTTTTTTTATCTCAGGGGAGGCCTTGTTATTTCTTGAAGGTCATGCAAATGATGTATCCGTGCTAACTGCTTTAAAAAGCTAACATGCAAAAGACAATAAACTCTCTGCAGACATTGAGAATTAGTCTCAGATGGTTATAAGCAGCTAAAAGTATTGATGAGACTTTAATGGCTGAGGTTTGACTGGGACTTGGGTTTACACTCAGTCCTGCTTTGTTTCTTCCTTGGATCCTGCTTTAACTTTCCTTACTGTCTTTTGGTTTTAAAATAGTTACATTCATTATCACAAGAGTTAATTATTTGTTTTGACCTGAGTTATCACTGTGGACTATACTTGTTTGTTGCCCATTCTTCCGGTTATCTGTTTTGACCCCAAAGAGAGTATATAAAATTCCAGATTTAGGATCCTATAATACTCAAAATTTAACATTTTTATTACCAAAATACACAGACAAATTCCATTTTAGACAAGTCTTCTATGTAGGGCACATGATTTTTTCTTTAAAAAGCAAATATGTATTGGTATATATACAGTGTGTCCTAATTTTAAAAACTACTCACATTATATATGTACAATAAGTGAATTTTTGCAGTAACTAAAGCCTGTATTGTTGTTTTTCTGTTAAATGAAAATATAAGATACCTAAATTTATAAAATTAGAAGCAGTAGTGGAATGTTGGTCAAAATTTTTAAAAATATACCTAACATTTTCATTTTTTTAAAAGATTTTATGTATTTGAGACAGAGAGACAGAAATAGTGACAGAGAGCATGAGTGGTGAGGAGAGGGAGAAGCAGGCTCCCTGCTGAGTAGAGAGCCTGATGTGGGGCTTGATCCCAAGACCTTGGGATCATGACCTGGCCTGAAGGCAGACGCTTAACTGACTGAGCCACCCAGGTCCCCCAAATGGTGGACATTCTGAACGGATAAATTTGAGTGGTTAGTTGATTACATTCCTCCCTGAGGTCATAAAGATTACCAAAAAAAGTCTCCTGGGTCTTTTTGAGCAAGCAATCAGGGAGAAAAGAAGTGGTGGTCAGAAAAGAGATTACAGCTCATGAGGGGGTACATTTTTTGGCCATGAAAATACCTAAAATGTGTGTGAGCTTGGTGGTAGAGGTAGAAAGTAGTGAAGGGTAACTGGAGAAAAATTCTGTATTGGTTACATCATCAATGTAGATGTTAAGGCTTTGAAGATGATGGCGAAGTATTTGTTAGAAAACAAAGCTGGACTAGAGAGAGATCTTCAATGAATGAAGGGGAATAGAAAGGAAACAGGAGTTGACATTGTGAATGTGAGGACTGGCTGTGTGTCACACTCAGATTGTCCTTATTTTTCTGTCTGTTCTCATACCATCTGTATTCATAATATCCTCTCCATAATTCATTCTGCTAGTTCCTTGTCTTCTAATACTCACCACATCTACACAGCCTGCCCTTCTATGTTTCTAAAGTACGTTGTGCACCTCTTTAATGTAGTTGGTGTCAACAAGTTTTATATATTTCTTAATTTTATTAACTTCATAAGCATAAATGTTACAAACAAAATAAACATCAGTTGGAAAGTTTACCATTTCAATTATGTATATACTCATAAAAGCTTTAATTTTAATTTTTTAGTCAGCCTGTGCTATTTTTAATCAGATGGACCAAAGCAAAAAAATTAAAAATTTATTACACAAAATGCACAAAACTAAATAAATCTGTAAGAACTTGAAATAATGAAATTTTCAGATTATTTTTATAAGTTTGTGTTGTTTAGCCTTCTGAAGTTATTAAAGCTTAGAACTGCTTCAAGACTTTTTGGACACCCTCTATTAAACTTCCCAGGCTATCATTTATTATAATGCTTTGCTTGTGTGTCTATTTCATACATTAAATTATTCCCTGGACCATAATATAGGATATAGAGTAGAATATAGACTAGACTATGGAAGACCCAGAATATTGAATAGAAGCCTAATAAATAATTTTATTGATTGAGAAAATAAATGAATCATAGCGGGCCAAGCAATATGTATATATATTTTGCACCTCTTTTGGTTTATTTGAATAATTTCTTTCCCTGACTTTTTCATATTATAAGTACCTTGAATCACAAATGGCTGTAGGTCAATGAGCTAGCAGAGTACCAAGCTAGAAAAAAAAAAAAAAAAAGAAAGAAAGAAGAAAGAAAGAAAGAATAAAAAGAAAACCCAAAAAGCAAACAAATAAAAACAAAAAAACCCACAAAAAAACAACAAAAAAAAAAACAATGCTTATGACATACCTCACGTTGCTAACTCTCTATTCTGCCAACATAAAAGACAAGCCATTACTGGTAGTGAGAAAGCTAAATTATCTCCCTTCCCCAGCCCCCTTTTTCTTTTTGGCAGATATTTGGGCCTGAAAACTCAGTCTGGATATTATACTGAAAGTATTTCCTCACAGCTCTAGTTTCTGGTTCATAAACTGACATTTCCTCTTCTAACCCTAATAAATGTGTATTACTGAGCCTGCATAAACAATATAGCATGGGTCATCAAGTCCACCCATGCACTTGCATCCGTAGGAGACTATCCCATTTATAAAGATTAACAGCAGATAGAGACAAACCCCTTCTCTCTGGCTGTAGGTGATACAAGTGAAAGGTAGTGATGGATGTGACCAATATCCTTTTTTAGTGGGGATGGATTACATGGGTCTTAGAGGTAGGCAATCCAGGAGGTAGAATGTATTGTAAAAACGCATGTGCTTGAGAATACTGCAATCATTGTTTTTGAATAATGTCCACATCACTTAAAATGTGTGGAGTTTGTACAGAAGGAATTCAGAATATGTGAATCTCATATTTCTTTATAAAAGTAAATATGACAATATTAATTTAAAAATTTGTTGAATAGGATCACATGAGATAAGAATTAGTGGCATAAGTAGACTCCCTGTAAGTAGACAATCCCGATATTAGTCTGACTACCTGGCTTATTCCTGCTTCAAATAAACGTTCAAATTACCTTGCCTTCCTGTTCATTCTCTGATATCCTAACCTAGTGTAAAATAAAATTGCTTTTTCCAACATTGCATAGCTGTTAGGGGCAGATATGACTCAAGAACGAAAGACACTTGATTCCTGGTATCATAACATACAAGACATATAAAGTCATAGCATTCTGGATTTGTAGAGGTCATTTGAGAACTCATAAATCAAAAGTAAATGAGAGTGGCAAAAAAAGTAAATAAGATGTACAGTCTTGATTAGAGTATAAATTGGAACAAACGTTTTGTGATTCAAAAGTGTTAATGGCAGGAGCACCTGGGTGGATGAGTCTGTTACATGTCTCCCTTAGGCTCAGGTCACGAACCCAGGGTCCTGGGATCAAGCCCCATGTCAAGCTACCATCTCAGCAGGAAGTCTGCTTCTCCTTCCCCCCCGCTCATGCTTTCTCTCTCTCTCTCTCTCTCGCTCTCTCCCTATGTCTCTTTCTCAAATGAATAAATAAAATCTTTTTTAAAAATGTGAATGGCAAAAGTGTGGTAACAGTGGTACAGCCTGCAGCATGTGGTGCTCAGCAGTGACGATGCCATTGTCCTTGCCCTAATGATCTGTGGCATGCTTGTGACCATGGATTCTACAACGTCCTTTGCACTTCTGCTTTTAAATAATTTTCTTGTATGTATCAGCCATATTCAGTTTTTGTGGCATACACATAAAACCCATGATGAGTACAGGGGTATTCCAGTTCGAACAACCCATATGTATAATAGCTCCCTGTAATTACTATAAGCTTACTTACTAGATTTTTAAGATTATGTTATAAACTTTTTAAAAGCTTAATAACTATTCAATTATTTATGTAATAGATTTTCCAGGAACAGTGCCATTGGCTTGGGAATTGATATAAACCACATATATTGTCTGTCATTTAATCCTGTCAAAGCATAATATTTTTGTCCCTTTTTCTAAGCTTATTTCTAACTGACTATCCTTTTTGAGCCTGTTTGGCATGTTATTATACCTTTATATGCAAAATGATCCCTAATTTAGGAAATTGGAGCTAGAGGGAATGAATGAGATCTAAATCATGCAGTGCCTCAAACCTATCTGAGATTCTCAATACGTAATTACACTATATATTTTAGAGGTTGGTCAGTAATTTCATTTGGCTGTTTGGTCTACTTGGTATATGTAATGAGCCATATTTAGGACTGGTATTAGCTTTTCCTCCTTGTGTAGGAATCAGTCTTGGAAATCTGATTTTTCCGTTATTATCAAATCAGCATTATTGTCTTCTCCCTTGTGTTTTCTCAGAACTTTCTCAGTGTGTCTCTTAGTGCCCTGTGGCCTAAACATCAAGCAGTATTCCATATGTGTGAAAGGAGGTTTGTATTTCTTTCTTATTAGGAACCATTTAAATAAATAATTGCTGAGACTGTTCCCAATCTGATGAAAAAGACAAATCCGCAGACCCAATAAAGTCAAAGAAAATAAAGCAAAATGAACACAAAGAAAGCCACACAACACGATCTTTGTAGAATCAAATTGCCGAAAACCAATAATAAAGATAAAACCTAAAAAAGCAGCCTAACAAAATTACACTTGAGGAACAATTTAAAATGTAAATGTGGACAGTGTGATACTTTTAAAAGAATGCTAATTTACAAAGACAGGAATACTTTTGATTTTACAAAATAACGTCTTTATTTTTAGATGTACATGCTGAAATATTAAAGGATGAAGTATCATGAGATCATCAACTTTTGAATGGCTTGGTAAAAAAATAGATAGATAGATAGATGATAGATAGATAGATAGATAGATATAGATAGATGATAGATAGATAGATAGATAGATAGATAGATAGATAGATAGATAGACAAAATATTAACAAGGGCACATGGATGTCCATTGTACTATACTTTCGACTTTTTTGTAAGTTTGAATTTTGGGGGTAAATGCCATCTTCAACCTTCAGGGCCTGAACAGCTTTGTGAGATATAGATTTCCTCTAGCGTGTGGGAGGGAAGAGATGCTGGAGAGTGAAGCAGGGAGTGTGGTGGAGAGCCTCAAACATTTGCTGAAATTAGTTCTCCCTTCAGTGTTGCTAAATTCATGCAAGGCATAGCCTTATGGTCAGTCCTTTTTCATGGAAATTAATAATGGTCTATGCTACACACTACTGATGCAGTCAAGGCAATATGTTTGGCTAGGGGAGTGTGGAGACAGGGTAGAGAATGAGGATTAAGTTCCCAGAAATTTCAGGAATCATTGGATGGCGTTTGGTTTCTTAAGGGTCTGTAGAATCAAGATTCAGAATCAGGACACAGCTAGCATGGAAGCAGGGAAGCCCAGATGACATGTATTGTAATTCCCAAATTATTTTTATCAAAAAGGTTTTGGTCAGGGGCGCCTGGGTGGCACAGCGGTTAAGCGTCTGCCTTCGGCTCAGGGCATGATCCCGGCGTTCTGGGATCGAGCCCCACATCAGGCTCCTCTGCTATGAGCCTGCTTCTTCCTCTCCCACTCCCCCTGCATGTGTTCCCTCTCTCGCTGGCTGTCTCTATCTCTGTCGAATAAATAAAAATTAAAAAAAAAAAACTTAAAAAAAAAAAAAAAAGGTTTTGGTCATGCTACTTCCTGATTCTTAAATGTTCCTTCAATGGTTCTCATATTCCAACAGAATAAAGCTAATCGTTTTAGCCTGAAGTTATAGCTTCTCAATCACTGGCAACTAACACAATTTCTCACAGTTCTCCTTGACTTGCTGTATGCTGCAGCCAATCCAAATCACTCTGTCCTCTGTGCTGCATTTATATGGGATTTCTTAACTCTGCACGTATTATAGCTCTTACCTGAATGGTCTTCCCCTCTCTCACCAGCCAGATATTACCCCTACTTAAATCCAAGTTCAAATTCCACCTTTCCTAATGTCATCAACAGAAAACAGACAGCCTTTTTAAACTCTCAGATGACTGTATCTGTTTCCTTTACATGACATGTCTCAAGTTTGTTTTGAAATATAATTTAAATGCATTTTGTTTTTTATGCTCTATTGGAGTTATAAAATGAACTCAATAAAAATTTTTCAGAGATTCAGAATTAAGATAATACAGAAGTTTGGAATACCAAAATAGCACCTCTATTAGTTAATAGAGACTACTCAGGTTTGCAAATGGAGCGAGAACCAAGTTTTTTTTTAAATAATGAAAACAGTGTGGTTAGCTTGCTTTGTAAGGAAAGTAAAACTGAACCAGGTAGACCCAGATTCCTCCCGTAGGTTCCGAATTATCCAGACAGGTGGTCATTCTACCTTTCTTAGGGTAGAATATATAAAAAGGTGGAGAGGGATAAGCAGCTACTATTTGCAAACTCTTCACCTACAAAGAAAACTCAGCGTCTTTCTCTAAAACACACTTCTAGAAGTCTGAGCTTACTAAAGTCAGGGATCACATCTGAATTCTCTTTCTGTCCCTCACTTTGCCATCCATAGTGCTTGCGCCTTTGGTAGGCATTTGAGAAATGTTTGCTCCCTGATGAATGAATAAATTTGTGTCAGTGCTCTTGAAAGAAACCAGAATATGTCACCCCAAAATATGCCTCTTTCACAAAAATTATTTTGAGCTGCAGACAGTTAAAAGCAGCCAGTGCAGGAAGAGCTCTGTCTTCTCTTCTTTCTGCCTGAAGACTAGATTTGAAGTCTTCCTATGGGAGAGGACTTCAGTCTCTTCATCAGCCCAGAGATAGCACCAGAGGAATCTGCAAACAGGCATCAGTTAAACTGACCCTTATCTTCTTAGTTTCTTTTCCACCATCAACTGCCCTAGTCTCGCGCCTTTTGGTCACAGTTTCACTGTTTATTACTCTTTGTTCAACTTCGGATAAAAGCTGTTCAGTTTCTAATTTCTTTGGGTCTTTGTGTTTCTTGTGAGGCCTCCCTGGTATGTGTGAGATGCACATGTGTATCTACTTTTTTTTCTCTTGTTCCTGTTTTGTTCTGGACGCCCCAGACCCTACATCAAAAGAAAGCTTGCTTTTCTTCCACCACACACTCAAATTCAAATGCTAAGAAGCAAAGTAGAAAAAACAAATTAAAAATGGACAGGCAGTATCCACAGCTAACTGAAGAGCACAGATCCTGTCCAGTAAGACGTCCAAATTAAAATAATATTAGGAAGCGCTGCAATCGCCAACCAAAACCAGAGGACTGATGGCACCCACAGGCCACCGTACCATTAGCTTAGTTAGTTCCTACATCAAGTTATTTGCATTTTTACCTTTCTCCTTCTAAATTGAAAGATGTCTGGAGCGAACCATTAAATCAGAATCTATGTAAACATTCTCACTTGGAATTAACCCTTCAGTGGGCTGGGGATCTGAAGTGGTTTCTCTCACGTTAAATTAATTTCAGACAATATCTAGATGTGAGAAAGTAATCTATTTGTTTCTATATCTATCCATATCCATATCTATATGTATACTAACTTGTTTACGCTATTGAAATCATATCATATCATACAGACTCTCATTTCTGCCTTATCTTCCTTTGTTCACCACCAGAACTGGCCCGGTATAATGGGACTGTAAGAACTCTGTGATGGTTAAAAGATGGGTAAAAGAGGAGCAGAAGAGAACAAATAATACAGATTAAATTGTTTACACTTGGACACATTCTCTCTTCTTTTTTTACTTACGGATAATTAATATTATTATATTGGCTTCAGGTGTACAGCATAACAATTCAATATGTGTTTCTATTGTGAAATGATTGCCACAGTGAGTTTAGTTACCATCTGTCACCATACATAGTTATAAAAGTTTCTTTTCCTTGTGATAAGAACTTTTAAGATCCATTTTCTGAGCAGCTTTCAAATATGCAACACACATTCTAATTCTTTTTGCAGGGCTGGCCAAACAACAACAAAGAAAAGTGAGGTAGTGATTTTAATTTTCTTTTCCTTCCACTTTTTTAAATTGTGGACTATTTGGAAGCTCTTCGGATGTACTTTCCTGACAACACAATCTCTGCAGAGGATCTCTTAATGAACCCTTCCTTCTCTCTGTTAAAAAAGAAAAGAACAACAAAGACAAAATTCAATTGAGTAAATGTTAAAGATCTTCTTATTGGCTTTATTCAACAATTAATGAATTGGGCAACATCCCAGCTAACAGACAGAAAAGAGCTCTGAAGAGCTGTGCAGAATGAAAGACTTTTATAGGCAGAAGGGAGCAAGACAAGGAATTTACTAGCAAAGGGAACTGTTCATGGCAAGGTCACCTTCCTTTAGGGAACTGAGGAGCCTTTGAAGGCAGATGATTTCATTAGTGCTGACCAGGTGATACACAGATGGACCGGTTCAAGACTCCACTCCTAGGAGAGGTTGAAACTGTAATTAACTTAGGTATTAAGTCTTGGTTTTGTGATGTGGGCCTTAGCACAAATGACTCCATTTGGGGACTGTTGTCTCCCTGCCATTTTTAAAAACAGGATATGCGTGTCCATTATCTAAATGGCACCTTGGAAATCTTAGTAGATTTCGGAAGTAGGACTCCTAAAATCACAGTAGCTTGGATTTGAAGAGAAGCAACTTAAAATCTTTATCTTTGGGGAAAAAATTTTCAGATGTTCAGAGGTCTACCAAAGTCTCAGAACCTTGAAGATAAAATTAAATTCTCAATGACAAAAGAAGCATTTTGTTAAAGGATCAAGCAAAACCAGATGACTGTTTCAACTGTGCTTTATATTCTACCTCCAACTCCAGCACATTTCTGATAACCATATAAAATAACAAAATACTTGGACAGAACAGCCTCATTTAATAGCAGTCATCTTAATAATAACTTTCTCTTTAACCTTGCCTTACTAATGTCTTGCCTTGTCCTCCCCAACTCTTCCAGAGCTCTTAAATGAGGACTTTGAATTTCCCATTAGCATAATTTATGTTCATTCTACTTTCATTTTTCTTAGTAGCACTTACCACTGTCTGATATCTTCTTCTTTATTGACTTGTATATTTTTTGTATTTTCCTACCATTCTCTAATATAAGCTCCATAAGGGCAGGGACTTCATTCATTCATGGTTGATTCTCCATCTCTACAAAATGTTCTTAATAAAATAGATATTTGCCAAATGATTATAAGTAAAGGCAAACTTACTGAGAGGAAGATGGTGGGAAGGAATGAAGGTAAAGCTTCGAGAGTCTTCATGCAGCATCATTTCATATGCAAAAAATTCATCAAAAAGTAAGAAAACACCATGCCACAAGGGGTGCTATGGATTGAATTGTGTCTCCCCAAAATGAATGAAAACATTCATCCCCATTGTGGTAGTATTCAGATATAGAGCCTTTGGGAGGTAAATAGCTTTAGATGAGGTCGTGAAAATGGGGCAGAGGGAAACCAGAATATGTCACCCCAGATATGTCTCTTGGACATAAAAAATATTTTATGCTGAAAGCAGCTAAGAAATAGCTAATGGAAAAAAAGCTCCTCCTTTTCTGTCTGAAGGAAAGGTAGAAATTCTCCTTTCACTGAAGACTGAGACTGAGTCTTATCAGCCCAGCGATGGCCTCATAAGAATCTGTAAACAAATCTGAACTCCATTACCTTCATCCCATACATTTACCTTCCCACAACTTGCCACCCTTGGAAGCCTACAACTACTTTCCTTTTCCTGTCGTTTCTCTACAAATTTATTGCTCTTTATTGAAAGTACTATATAAGCTGTAATTCTAAGTCATCATTTTGAGTCATTTTTGGTTTGGGTTCTCCCATGTAATGTGCACTTCATCTGCTAATAAACTGTTTTTCTCTTATTAATCTTTCATTTTGTTAAAGTCCCAGTAGAAAACCTAAGATGAGTAGAGGTCACTTGTGTCCTCCATATGGGGCCCTCATGATGGGATTAATGCTCTTATAAGAGGGGACACCTGAAAGCTTACTTACTCACCCTAGGTTTTCTATTTCCCTTCCACCCCACACTCACCTAGGAAACGCCATATAAGGACAGTGAAGAGGGCATCTGCAACCCAAAGAGAGAGCCCTCGCCAGACACCAAGCCTGCTGGCCCCCTGACCTTGGACCTCCAGTCTCCAGAACCATAAGAAATAAATAAATTTCTGTTGTTTAAGCCACCCAGTTGCAGTATTTTGTTATGGCAGCTCGAGCTAAGACAGTGGACATGGAGCAAAATTGGAACCTCCTTGTTATGATGTCTTTATGAATTATTAGAAGCATTTTGGAGAGTGAACTACAAATCAAATCAAGAGAAATCCTGCATTTCCATTCCTAGGAATTTATCAAATGGAAACTGTTCCACAAGTGAAAAAAAAATCTTAGTAACTATTTCTAAAGATAAAATATTGGAAAACGATGTAAACGCCCAACATCAGGATTTTATATATATACACACACACACACACACACACACGTATGTGTGTGTGTATGTGTGTGTATACACATATATATGTAATATATATTACATATATAATGTTACATCAACCTGATAGAATATTATATATCCTTAAAATTATCATTGTGAAATGTATGTGGATAAGTGGAAAATATAAAACATATTTCAAGGCATAGGGGAGAATTTGACCTCACACTGGGAAATTTATCAATGTTGTATGAAACTTCTCTGGGATTAAAGGGAAAAGTAACACTGGATATGAGTTTCCTGAAATGCTATCAGGGTCTTGGGAAATTCAGAAGTCCGGGAAACACAGGGCAGCGAAATTCCCCCGAGTAGAACTACTGAGGTGCCTGCCCCCCCCCAGTCCCATCTCTTCTCCTGATGCAGAAGCTAGACTTTCATCAGTTCTACTTAACCTCACCCTTGGCATCACCAAGCCTTCTCCCCTTGAGAGCGAACTGGTTGGTTTCTCCCCGGTGCTAGCTGCATTTTTACTTTGCTGAAGTATCACTGCTGGTCGTAGACTTCACCAAACTCATTCCCTGGCCAGGCTGGAGGAACAGGTGGTCTCTCTCTACAGTGCCACTCCAGCTTCCCAGGTTTGGAACACCTCTGTTTTCAAGTTATCCCTCCTTGACTGC
This sequence comes from Ailuropoda melanoleuca, assembly GCF_002007445.2. Taxonomy (NCBI): domain Eukaryota; kingdom Metazoa; phylum Chordata; class Mammalia; order Carnivora; family Ursidae; genus Ailuropoda; species Ailuropoda melanoleuca. The sequence continues at coordinate 103,847,136 of NC_048221.1, forward strand.
CATTGCTAACTTCTGCGCCTATACTGGCCCAATTTCCAGATTGTGGCTTTCCTCCAAGTGACAGTCATTTAAATAACCATTTTGTTTTCCATTTTAGTGAAAAGGAATTTCAATTAATGAATGATGTAATTCTGTTAATTTAAGCAAGTTTTTTAAAAGTATCATAGGAAATATCTGGGGGTTATGAAATCTTTTGAGGAAATACGCCAAAACGGGTATTTAAGACTTGCTTTTTTTTTCCTAATCATGCAAGTACTTTCTGTTTATGATAGAAAATATAGACAAGAGAATAAGAAATATGATAGAAAATAAGACAGGATTCAGATGCCACTGAACCCACAGTAATAGTGTTTAAACTTTAGTATGTTTTTTCTTTTTAATACATCCTGGTTTAGAGTGTCACAAATACATTTTCATTTTTTAAATACACTTATGTATTTTCCTGTGTTATTGTTTCTTGGACCACATAATTTTAATGTCTGCATCAAATTATATGTAATCATTTTAATATTTCATAGCTTTATCTACTTATATTCAGATTGTTATTTGTGCATATCCTTTGTTTTATAGGCAAGGAACATCTTTGCATAAATATCGTTTTGTATTTTATATTAGCTCCTAAGGATAAATTTAAAAGTAGAATTACCAGGTCAAACATGATGAATAATTTAATTCTAATTATTATATTGGCCAATTGTTTTCTAAAATTCTTTTCTTGCTCCTGGAACTGCATTGAGCTGCCTCCAGGAGATATTGAAGAGTGTAACAATAAGCTTACAATAGAAATTCTTAAAGTGTATCTGGCCACCAAGCATATACTTTAGGATGGCATTTCTTTTAATCTTCTTGCCTACACGTATAAGAAAGTCAGTTCAGTAGCAAATTCCTGTGCATACAAGAAAACAGAAAAATCCACTTTCCTTCCTGAAAGCATAATAAACCCTTGTCATAGATGAAATTTCCTATCTTCTCATCTAAAATATTTCATTTTATTGAGCCTACATGGCAGAAACCCAATAAATAAATCAGCCACATACATAACAAATGAAAAACTGGTAGTCATTATCCTGTGGAGAGCCCACAGATGCATTTTTTCTTTGGCTGATTTTTTTTTTATTCTAATGTGTTAATGTGACATTTCTGTCTGTTAGTTCCTCCCACCCTTCCCTTACTCCTGTTACTACTTGAGTGAGTAGCATATTGATGTTACCTGCTTGGTCCCTGTAGGCACATGAGCTTTTGAATGCTGGGCAGGTATGCTCTTATTTGGTTAATTCACTGCATATTCTAAGTCTTTATTCAGAAAATATGATCATTGAAGATGTAAGGCTAATTTTTTTAAGTTATAGTGCATATTTTGTGCTCCATAACTCCACTTTCTGAGGTCTCTCCAATTTGGAGCCCTTTCCAAATCAGATGTGCTGACTTTTCAAGGATAGCAACTCTGTCTGTGAACTTCCTCTGAGCAAATGTCCTCACAAGCCCACAGGGTCATGGCCTTCATTTGTCAAAATATGAATGTAAAAATATCTTCATAAAATTCAGAGTTGGGACAAAGACTGAAAAATAAAAGTATGGTAGTTAAAAGGGACTAAACATTTAAAGGAAACCTTTTCTTTTCTTCAAGACGAGTACCTGTTTCTTCCAGTCTCATCTCCAACATGTAAAGAGCTTAGAAAGTGCTACCCCCATCTTTACCACAACAAAAAACCTAAAAAAAATTAAAAGTCAGTGATTTTCCTTGTACTAATCAAAAAGTAGAAGTTGCGGGGCAAATTGGACTCCCCCAAATCTAAAGGAACTGGCAAATACAGAAAACCATAGCTGAGATTAACAAACCTGAAGTAAAAGCCACTGAAGTCATTAACTGGTAGAGACATTTAATGGTAATTTTGATAAAATGTTAGAGGCTTGTGTGCTAAAGGGAAAAATTCCTGGAGACCTACAGTCTTAGATGGAGCCCCCCATCTCATAGGTTTTACTTCTAGGTACCCCATCAGGTTATCATGATGAAGAGTCAAGAAAAGTCCCCACATGTCTCTGGAAGTGGGAGGGTAGAAATAGCAATTTTGAAATACTCCCAGAGCATTGTCTATAATAAAGGCTTATTCTCCAAACGGGAAGACATTAACAGAACCTTATGCCACTGTGAAAGTCACAGCCAATGGACACAGGTTCACTAAATCACTGAGATTTAATCATAAGGTTCTAGAAACCCTTCTCTCTCCCATACCTAATCAGCACATCATTAGGGATCCAATGTAATAAAAATGGATTGCAGCTGTAGGAGCTGTAAGGTACAGACTCTGTTTAAGAAGTTCTTAGACAAGCCCAAAGACAAGAGGAGAGAGAAAAATAAGGACCCTCGAGGAATTTGAAACCTATGGCCCTTCAGTTTACAGCACATATAACATAGCCCAACCCCTAGCCAGGCAAACATAAAACTTCAAAATAAGACCAATTTACCTCAGACCCTTTGCCTGATACATAATGTCTAACTCTCAACAAGAAATTAGAAGCATGCTAACAGGCAAGAAAAACACACAGAAGATACAAAGGAAATATCAGAATCAGACTTTGATATGATACAGATTTTGGAATTATCAGATAGAAAATTTAAACTAATTATTAACAGATTCTGGCTGTGCTAGAAAAAGCAGGTAACATGCAAAAACAGATGGTTAGAGTAAGCAGATAATAAATAACTGAAAACTTTAAGAAAAAAAAAAAGAAAATGCTAGAAATTGTCACTATAAGAGAAATGAAGAATGCCCTGGACGGAATGATCATTACAAGTGGGCATAGCCAAGGAAGTCATCAGTGAGCTTGAAAATATGTCAAGAGACTTTCCAAGCTGAAATGCAAAGAGAAAAGATACTTTTAGAAAACAGAACACAATATCCAAGAGCTGTGGGACAATTTCAAAAAGTGTGACATTAGTGTACTCAAAATAGCAGAAAGAAAGAAGAAACATTTGAATATCAGAGAAGATTTTTTCAGAAAATAATAACCAATCCCAAACTACATATCAATGAGGATTAGAGAACACCAAGCCAGATAAATATCATAAAATCTGTATCTGCCCATATCATATTCAAAGTTCAGAAAACCAAAGGCAAAGTGAAAATCATAAAAGAAGCAGCAGTGAGAAACTTGTCTATAGAGAGAAAAGGATAAAAAATATAGCTGACTTCATATCAAAAACCATGCAAGCAAGAAAAGAATGGAGTGAAATATTTAATGTGTTGGGGGAAAGAAAACACACCAGCCTAGAATTCTATATTTAGCAATATTTCAAAAGGGAAGAAGAAATAAAGATTTTCTCAGACAAGTAAAATATAAGGTAATTTTTGGCCAAAAAAAGACCTGTCCTGCAAGAATCGTTAAGTTCTTCAGAAGAAAAATGTTGAACTCTGATTTACATCAACGAAAGAACATTGAATCATAAATAAAAGTAAAATAATTTTTTTCTAATTCTTAACTGATCAATAGATGCCTGTGTCGTCAAAGTAATGATAGCAACAATATATTTATTAGGTGATTGTAGCATACAGATAGGCGATTATAGCTTACAGGTAAAGGAAATGAATGACAGCAAAGTAATAAGGGTTTGGAAAGAGGAGCTAGAAGCACATTTACAGGAACCTGCACCACCCTTGAAGTAGTATAGACTGCTTGACAGCAGACTTAGGTAAATTGCAAATGTACATTTCAAGCTCTAGGAATGCTACTAATATTTTTAAAGTATAATGAATATACTAAGAGAGGAAATAAAGTGGAATCATGAAATTTTCGATTAAAACCAGAAAAGGTAGAAAAGGAATAAAAAAAAGGATGAAGAACCTGTTCAATGAGTAGAAAACAGTTACAAATATCGTAATTAATAACCCAACTATATCAGTAACTGCTTAAAGTGTTTTAAATAAAGATTGAAACCATCAGAATAGCAAGACCTCACTAGATGTGCCTAGAGATCCACTTCAAATATAAAAACACAGATCGATTAAAATCAAAGGGATGAAGAAAGATATAATATGCTAACACTAATGAAAGGAGAGTTAGAATAGCTGTATTAATTTCAGATAAAGCAGACCTCAGAACCAGGTAAATTTTCAGAAATACACAGGTGCATTAAACAATTATAAAAGGGTCAACATTCCAAGAAGACATAATAATTTTGAACATGTATGTACCTAACAAAAGCTATCAATATATGTGTGGCAAAAGCTGAAGGAAATGTAAGGAGAAATAAACAAATCCACTATTATACTTGGAGATATTAACACCCCTCTAATCAATAGATCAATCGCACAGAAATTTGTTAAGGATATTGTTGACTTGAGCTTATCAATCAATTTGATCTAATTGATATTTATAGAATAGTCCACCTAACAACAGCTGAATACAAGCTGTTTGCTATCAAGCTCACCTAGAACACTCACTAAAATAAACCACTTCTAGTCCATATAACACAGCTTAACAATTTTAAAAAATAGAAATCATACAAGTTATGTTCTCAGACCACCGTGGAATTGAACTACAAATCAATAACAGAAAGACAGCTGGAAAATTGCCAAACATTTCTCGATTAAACAACACATTTCTCAATAACACATGGATTAAAGATGTCTCAGGAGAAATTTTTAAAAATTGAAGTAAATGAAAATAAAACTTACGAAAATGTGTAGCTGCAGCAAAAGCAGGTGTAGATGGAATTTTATAGCATCAAATGCATACATTAGGATAAATGAAGGACCTAATCAACACTCCAAACCTCTGTCATAGGAAACTATAAGCCTAAAGCCAGTAGAAAAAAAGAAATAATAAAAATTATAACAGAAATTCATGAAATTGAAAACAGGAAACCAGTCGAGAAATTCAGTGAAACCAAAAGCTGGTTCTTTGAAAAGATCAATAAAATTGACCAAATTCTAGTCAAGCTTACAATAACAAAGAGAGAGAAGACACAATTTAGTAATATCAGAAATAAAAGAGGAGTTATCACTACTGATGCCATAGACATTTAAAAGATAATAAGGAAGGGCTCCTGGGTGACTCAGTCAGTTAAGTGTCCAACTCTTGGTTTTGGCTCAGGTCATGGTCTCAGGGTCGTGAGATTGAGCTCTGTCTCAGGCTCAGTGCAGAGCCTGTTTGGGATTCTATCCCTCTCCCTTCCACACATGTGCTCTCTCTCACTTTTTCTCTCTCTCAAAACAAAACAAAAGGATAATAAGGAATACTACAAACAACTCTATACCCACAAATATGAGAACTTAAGTGAAATGGACCAATTCTTTAAAAGATGCAAACTACCAAAACTCACACAAGGAGAAATATACACTCTAAATAGACTGTATCTATTAAACAAGTTGAATCAATAATTAATAACCTTTCAAAAAAGAAAGCAAAGCACCAGACCCAGATAATACCACTGGGGAATTCTACCACACATTTAAGGAAGAAATTATTCCAATTCTCTGTAATCTGTTCCCAAAAATACAACACAGGGAACACTTTCTAATTCATTCTATGAGGCCACCTTTATCCTACTGCCCAAACCAGATAAAGCCATTGTAATAAAGGAAAACTACAGACAAATATCTCTAATGAATACAGATGTAAAAATCCTCAACAAAACATCCAAAATGTACAGAAAAGAATTGTACCATGGCCAAGTGGAATTTTTGCCAGGTATGCAAGTCTGGCTTAACAACTTAAAAATTAATTAATGCAGCCCACCAAATTATTAGGCTCATATGCTTGTATAAATTGATTCAGGATATGAATTTGATAAAATTCACACCCATTTATAATTAAAAGAGTTTAGTAAACTAGTAATAGAGAAAAACTTTCTCTATTTGATAAATTATGTCTACAAAAAAACTTATACCCAACATGATATTTAATGGTCAGAAAATATACACATCCCTGATAAGACTGAGAACAAGACAAGGATATTCCCTCTCACCACTCCTAGCCAACATTGTGTTGGAAGTTTAGCAAATGAAATATGACAAGAAAAGTAAGTGAAAAGTATACAGAATGTGAAGAAAGCGCTAGCACTGTCTGGATAGCCACATTAAAACAACAGCAACAATGACAATGAATCTAGACACAGACCTAAAACTTTGCACAAAAAATTAATTCAAATGGATAATAGATAAATGTAAACAAACAAACAAAACCCATAAACAAACCAGAACACTTCTAGAAGAAAACAGGAAATCATTTGGGTTTATTTCTAAATAAAACATCAAAAAGCACATTCCATGAAAGAAAATAATCATGTGGACTTTACCAAAAATAAAAGCTTCTCTTCAAACAAACAAAACTTAATAGGATGAAAACACAAGTCACCTGTTGGGAGAAAATATTTGCAAAACACAGATCTGATAAAGAACTGGTATCCAAAATGTTCAAAGAACTCTTAAAACTCAACAATAAGAAAATAAGCCCAATTAAAACATGGGCAAAAGAACTGAACAGACACCTCATCAAAGAAGATATTCAGAGGGCAGGTAAGCATATGAAAAGATGCTCACCATAATTTGTTATTAAGGAGTTGTGAATTAAAATAGCAATGAGATACCACCACTATACATCTATTAGAATGGCTAAAATCCAAAAAGTGACAATAATAAATAGTGTCAAGGATGAATAGCAACAGAAACTCTTTCACTGCTGTTGGGAATATGGCGTTGCAGTCACTTTGAAATAAGCATACTGGTTCTTACCAGGATATATCTAATATTCCCCTACCTCCTGCCTCTAATGTGCTTCTAGGTATTTACCCCAACTGATGTGAAGATGCATTTCCCACAAATACCTGCATTCCAGTTTTTAATATAAGCTTCATTTATAATCACCAAAACCAGGAAGCAACCAAGCAGTGCCTCAAGAGCTACAAGAAAGACCTGTCTCTTGTCGGCAGCAATCAACTTAACAAAGGTTAATCTATAGAGTGGAAATATCCACAACAAAGTTTCAGTGATTTCACATCAATTATCTACTCTCCCCAAAATAAAATTTTCACAAAAATCACCACATGGCTTCATTGGCTACTTATCCGTCTTGAGAATTATCAAGCAGGAAAGGATCTTGCTAGTATTCTTGTTCCACAGCTATTAGGAGAACCATGGGAATGTGTGTTTATTATAACAATAGCTTATATGGAAACAAGAGAGTCCCTGCATTGTCTTGTTCTATACAATAGAAAGACTCCTTTCTATTTATGAAGCTCTTTTGTCATGATGAGGTTGTTGAGTTTAATTCCCACAGTGTATAAGTTCCAGTGCAGAAAAGGAAGCGCTTCCCAAGCTTCATTCCCTGGCTTCTTTTTCTAGAGGGTATTTTGTAAATTACAGCTTCTGCACTCTACATATTCCCTAGTGGCCTGCTATAGCTAATACAGTTCCCCAAAGTGTATAATGACTCCCAAGTTTCAGCTTAAAGAGTGGAGAATTATAATGAATAATGAAAGAGTGAAAATACACCCGGGTTCTCTTGCCTGGGGGTGGGGGAGGGGGGCTGTGGCTGGCCCTCTAATGGTACCAGATAAAGTGCAAAAGCATCAGCTTCAGACTTGTTCCCCACAGCTTCCCAACATAGAAACAGATCCTAGAGACACACACTGAATAAGCCAAAGGGATTATTTTCATTCATATTCTTTGCACCTGACCTGCAGATACCATTATTATGGCAATACCTTTGTCCGATACTGAAGTCACAGACATGCATTTAAAATGCAAAGCACTTTTGAAATGTCCTCTATAGTTTCCCTGCTTAAAGGCCTAAATCTTCTCACTAAACAAACAATAAAATCTTCTATATATTACATTGGCCTGTGTTTGTTTCTAAAAATACTGTCAGGATCACTCTGGCAGTAAAAGGTGAGTGGTTAGAAATGCTAAGTAGAGAGGCAGCTATGAGATCCATCAAGGACAGACACTGGGAATTCACTGATGTTATCAGCAGGATTGTCCTATAGTGTTGGCAATATCTACATCAAAGACATGGAAACACCATGTGACTTGCAAAAAAGCTTCCTGGAAACAAAGAAATAGTGCTACAGGAAATATCGGAGTTAAGAGATGAAAAAGGAGTTTGCCTGATTGGGTAGAAACCAGAGTTGACTCTCCACACGGTTGCTATAGACCACTCTTTCTCTGATCCAGTCACCAGGCTCATCGTGCCCTATACCTGACCCAACCAATACCTGACTGCCTCCAGAAATGACAAGGTCTCATTATCCCAGGTATCTCTCCATTTCCGGTACTCGAAACTAGATCATTCCACAGTGAGCCAACTGTTTACCCTCACCCTCACTTTGAATCATCTAGCTTTGTTCTGTCCACCATTAATGTTCTTGAATCTTCTTGGCCTTTATGTTCCTTGTTAATATATATTTCTCCTGCATTGTTGTATTCTTTAAAAGTTGATTATGGATTTTGACATTCATAATTTCATTTTTTAACATTTTAAAATAAAATTTATTTATTAAAAATTTTTAAATAATACATTAACAGTAAAAAGGTTACCTTCTATGACTGTCCTCCTTTAAATTAGATCCCATCTTCCAGATGCCATAACAAATGACTACTACTATTTTTGCTACGCTCAAAGGTTCTTTTTTATATTTGGACAAGGGAATAGAAATCTATATTCCTTTTCTATAATTCCTTCTGTTACATAACTGGTTGTATACCACAGCATTGTTCCTGCACTTTGCTTTCTTTGTTTTATTTTGTTTGTTTGTTTTTACTTGATAAGAGCTTACCTGATTAGGTCAGTCCCACTCAGGATATTCTCACTTTTGATTAACTTAAAGGCAACTGATTAGGAGCTTTAATTATACCTCCAAAATCCCTTTCAGAGCAGACTTATAACTTACACAATCATAGGAGTGATAGCCCATCCCTTTGACTATATTTATTGGTTAAGCAAGTTACAAGTCTAGCCTACACCCAAGGGGCTGTGATTACACAAGGGCATCGGTCGTTAGGAATGCTCTTAGAATTCTGGCTACCACAACTATATTCCCTGAAGTGAAATTGTGGGGCCAATTGCAGTTTTGAAAGAAATTGACAAAACGCCCTCCTAGACAATTACACTCTCAAAAAGCAGTACATTCATATTTCTTATTGGCCTCACCAGTATTGTATGTTAATACATTTTGGAATGGTATCAGTCTGATAGGTGAATTGGGGGTTTCTCAGTATACTTTTAATTTTCTTTCTTTTATTATAAATGAGATTCAGTATCTTTTCATATGTTTAAGTACTGTTTATATGTTATTTTCACTAATATTCTTTTATTTCTTCTCCCATTTTCCCCATTGGGTTTTTAGTCTTTATCTTATTTATCTAAGAATATTTTTAAATATTAGGGGCGTCTGGGTGGCTCAGTCATTAAGTGGCTGCCTTCGGCTCAGGGTGTGATCCGGGAGTTCTGGGATCGAGCCCCACATCAGGCTCCTCCGCTGGGAGCCTGCTTCTTCCTCTCCCACTCCCCCTGCTTGTGTTCCCTCTCCCGCTGGCTGGCTCTCTCTCTCTCTGTCAGATAAATAAAATCTTTAAAAAAAAAGAATATTTTTAAATATTAGAAGGATTAAATCTTTGTCAATGATAGAAGCTGTAAACATTTCTTACAACTTTACAAGTTTGCTGTGATTTTTTTTAACTGTGGCAATCGTTTATTTTGCAATGATGCAGAAGTTTTTATTTTTATATTAGAGTCACGATTTATATATATATATATTATTTTAGTTTGAGGAATAGTTGATGGTAAAAGAAGAATTGACAATCTTTTCTTATAGAGTGACTTATGGTGGTATGATTTTCATTTATGTATTCCATGCATTGGGAATTTCCTGATATCTTATGTTAAATATAGATCTGTTTTCAATTGGCTATACATAATTTATATTTTTCCGTCTGAATGAACTTCTTGTAGATCGTATTTTCAAAAGATAGCTGCATGGTTTTCTTAAGATGAAACCTGAAACCTGCCGTATGGCTTTCATCTGGCTTTCTATCTCAGGAGATGTGTCTTTGGAACCTTGGGCCACTATGCAAACAATCTAGAAGCCCTGCGATTGCCCTGGTGGAGAAACAATGTGGTGAAGTTACCTAGAGAGACCGAGATACCAATGAGCCCCAGCTCTTTCAGCATCCAGCTCTCAGCCCAGGTACTAGATATATGAGTAAAAAAGCTTTTGCTACACTTGATAAAGAGCAAAGATAACTCCAGGTCTAGGCCGAGTCCAAACTCCACAGCTAAGATACTCCCAAATGCCTAACCTACAGAAATCATGAGTGAGTGTAAATAGTGGTGGTTTTAAGCCACTTAATTTTGGGATGATTTGCTAACACAGCAATAGCAATCAGATTTTTCTCGCGTTTTTTTTTTAATTAAAAAGAAATTAATTCTCCTAGTTCTGTTACCAGAAACATTCCAAATTTTAAACTTATATTTATCTAACCACACTGGATAATAGCACCAAAGATAAATAATAATGCTAGTGGCAGGCATCTATCTTTTGTTCCTGCCTCTAGCCAAAATGTTTTTAGGGTTTCTACATTAAGTAAAATGATATCTTTGAAGCAAGAGAAATAGTTCAAATGGTATCAAATTATCTGTTCTTTCCTGGTTTTTAAACGAATGCTCCATCCTACAAATATGTCACTGAACTGGTATTTTTCACTTTGAAATGCTCAGAACATATACTCAGCTGACCGAATCCAGCCAAGGGGACCATATTCAGATTTTCCTCCTTGTGACTCATAGCCTTTGGCGTGCTAAATGCTATAGAAGACTGGATTATTTATGTACTTTTTATTATATGCTATTTCCTATTCAATGTTACCACATGTAGAAAAGAAGTCTTTATCCCTGTTACGTGCATACATCTCCAAGGTGCTCCTTTAAGAGAGATGTTAAATCCTACAGGCAACTGTGACTCTCAGAGAGTACTGTGTGATATTTAAATGCTGTACATAACTGCAGAGGAAACAATTTCTCCTTTTCTCCTTTCCCTGGAGTTAATATGTAATTTTGAGAAGCACACTATTTGTTTAGAGTATTAAATGAGTGGCATATTGAGAATATTTAAAATGCATGAGTATTCTATTTACATCAAATGTGGGAATAGTGTTTTTATATTTCAGGAAATTTTCTGTGCCAAGATGCAGGGAAAAAAAAGATTATTTATGAAATTCAGCATTGCATATCCTGGTATTACTTTGGGGAATCATCTATTTTATTCCAGGTTTCAGCAATTTATAGAGATGACAAAGAAGATAAAGGAAAGCTTTAGATGCAAATAGCTACATGTGTTTAATGAGGACATTAGCCCCACTGTGAAGTACCAGGAGGATTTCACACAATCTGCCTTCAGGTAAGACTATTAAAATCCTATACAGTCAATAATTTCTAGTTTTTTTCTTAAAATCTTTATGGAATTGAGGTTTCCTAGTTCTTTAGGAATGGATGCCAATTATTCAATCTTCGCTTTCAGCCATTAAAAAAAATTCAAAATATATCACTTCCATTGCAGAATAAAATTTGTCACCTAATTAAGCATCAGTGAATATCAACTCTCTACAATAGCCTCATATTATTTCGTTTATTTAATGATGGCCATAATCTCCCCTTCCCTCCTGAGTTAACACAACTCTCTTTTCTCATGTAGGCTTCCTTTACTTTCATTAAGTAATTTAGTAATGTTCAATGAATGCCTAGTTTGTACCAGGAACTATTTAACTGTTGGAAATATGATGTAACTGAAAAAGACAAGGTCCCTACTCTTAGAATAAATATCTGTGGAATAAATGAAAGCATGGATGAATGATCATTTGTTATTATTATTGCTGTTTTATTGAAGTCATTTTTGCACCCTCTGGTGTTTAATAAACATAAATTTATTTAATGAGGATATGACCGAAGAGTATACAAACAGATACTTAGGACGCAGGACCAGTGTATAAATTCGATATCAGTTGTATTCTGAAAATTAAATGGAAAAGAACATCTGGAGTTTTGTTGATGAGAGAGAAAGAAAAAAAAAAAGAACATGAGACCCAATCTTTCAATGGACATAAAGCTGAGGAGAACGAGAAAATGGGATAATGAGAAAGGAGCAAAAGAAAGTGAGGATTGACAATGGGAAGAAAAAAACTATTTCAGAGATGGAAAAACAAAACGGTGTGGCATCATTGAACCTCAGTGAGCAGTGCATTTCAAGCACTGAGACTTGGTCCATAAAAGAGACAGGTACAGAAAGCAAGTCCAGGAGAAGGAAGCTGGAGAAAATAGCTTCAAATCTCACATGATGTCACAGGTTACTCTGAGAGCCTAACTTTGTTTTTTTTTTAAGAGATAGAAAGAGTGAGGGGGAGATGGAGAGGGAAAAGGACAAGCTAACTCTGTGCGGAGCCTGCCTTGGGGCTCAATCTCACAACCCTGAGATCATGACCTGAGCCAAAATCAAGAGTTGGATGCTTAACCAACTCAGCAACCCAGGTGCCCTACAATTTTTTTTGATAGCTTCACATGTGTAAGATTGGTCTTCCTCAAAATTTGTAAGTACCTGTCCCAAGAGCAGAGCCTGCATTTCAGTTTTGCTTGAATCTTTCATAACCTCTGATATATAGATATTGTCAGATAGGATTCGCTTGAAAACATGCTGACTCATCTCCACCAGTAGTCACATTACTTCATGGTTTTCTGTCTTCCCTGACTTTTCTTATTTCATGAATTTATCTTTTCTGTTTCTGGGATAACATCATGTGCTAAATATCCTCTTTAATTTTTCCATTCCTTGTTTTCATTCTTTTTCTACCTTTGAAAATCTCAATCCTTATGAAGATGAGTAGTCAGAATGGGTTGCTGCCATTAGCTGAAGCTGGATCTACATTAAAAAAACTTAAGATAAGGAGTTAATAAGTATAATTAGAGCCCCTGCAGTATAAAGAATAGATTAAAAAAATTTTTTTTCAGCACTTTGAAGCTGACTCTATTTACTAATACATTAAATTTTGACTACTAAGACAGTATACTTTGATGACCTTGCATTTAGGTATCAATTTAAATTTGGGTGCCTGGGTGACTCAGTCGGTTGAGTGGCTGCCTTTGGCTCAGATCGTGGTCCCGGGGTCCTGGGATCAAGTCTCACATCAGGCTCCCTGCTCAGAGGGGATCCTGCTTCTCCTTCTGCCTCTCTCTCTCTCTCTCTCTGTTAAATAAATAAATAAATAAAATCTTTAAAAAAATAAAAAATAAATTTACTCAGAAATATCTGGAAGGTACATGTCTCCTCTGTTGCCATGTAAGTTAGTTTTACATCTGTTCCTCTGTTCCCACACCTAGAGTCATCCTGGCATTTACTATGAAGTCGATCTTCTGATTATAAAACTCTAACCTTATATATGTCTTGATTATAATATTTGAACTCTGTCTTGTTCCTGAGAATCTTTTTCTCAGTTCCTCTATTCACCTAACCAGACCAGTTTGTTTTCTTTGCCTGTGGTCCTATCTTGGTGCTTTGCATGGTATCTCTGAATTCTCTCGAACTAGAAAACAAAAAATTATGGGGAAGTGTACAAAGCCTGTCTGGATCCTGCTTTCCTATCTTCCCTGTAGAACAGAAGCCTCAAGATGCTAAAGGAAAGACAGCAAAACCTTTCACTCTGACAGCATTTGTGAAGACCCATCTTGGGCGAAGGGCAGGAAACTCCTGGGGCCAGGCAATCACAGATCCTTACTCGCTGGGGAGGTGCAAGATCACTGAGAACGTCCCACTCCAAGGATTCAGGAAAATAGCACTCAACTAAGGCTGAGAATGAAAAAAAAACAGTAGAGAATACTGCCATCTCCCCACACCTGCAGAGTAAGAGTAGAGCAATATGTAACAGCCGTCTACAGCTGGGGATGGTAAAAGAACATGGAGAGAGAGCCTCTCTGAGCTCGCGCAAAGAGAAATCATAAAGTAGAGGGTGGAGCACACACTGAAGAAAACTCTCAACTGGTTGGTCCCCATGCTAAACAGAATGTAATGCCAGAGGACTTTGAAGTCTATAGTATGCTTAAGGTAACAATAGGGACAACAAAACCCAAATCCAGCAAGCACCTGTTCAATTGACAACACCTTATCCCACAATAAAAGCCTAGATAAAAAGAAATGTGCCCATTTTCTGGCATGAATTTTATTTATCTCAGTCTCCACTGACTTACACAAGATATTTCGCTTTCAACCCAAACTTACATGAAGCATAAGAAAAGAAGTAGAACAAAATATTGAAAAAGAGGGGCACCTGGTGGTGCAGTCAGTTAAGTGTCTGATTCTTGATTTTGGCTGAGGTCATGATCTCAGTGTCCTGGGACTGAGCCCCACATAGAGCCCCCAGTCTGGCTCCATGCTGACTGCGGAGTCCACTTGGGATTCTTTCTCCTTCCCTTTCTGCTTCTCCCACTTATGCACTCACTTTCACTTTCTCTCTCTCTCTATAAAAAATAAATAAATATAAAAAAAGACAAAAAAGACTCTCCCTCTCCCTTCTCTAAAATAAATAAATCATTTTTAAAAAATTAAAAAATATATTGAAAGAGAAAAATTAATTCCCAAAACCAGACTGGGATACAGCCTATATGTTGGAACATCTGGATGGGGAATTTAAGATAATTATAATTAATATGTTAAAGGTTCTATTAGAAAAGGTAGACATCACGCATGAATGAATAGGGAATTCCAGCAGAGACATGGAGAAGGAGAGAGAGAACAGCAAAATAAGTATTTCAAAAGATGATGGCTGAGAATTTTCTAGTTTAACACAGAAAACAAGTCAAAGATCCAAAAAACTGAGGAAATACTAAACAAAATAAGTAAGTATATAAATATCATATAAATAAATGAATAGCAAAAAAATCACCAAGATATATCAGATTCAAATTACTGAAAATGATAAAGAGAAAATCTTGAAGACAGACAGCAAATAAAAGATACATTGCATATAAAGGAACAAAGACTATCAACATTCTCATGGAAACTGATGCAAGCCAAAGACAATGGTGTTATACCTTTAAAATACTGAAAGAAGAAAATCTGTTAACCTAGAATTCTATATCCAGTGAAACATATCTTTCAAAAAATGAAAAATAAGATTTTTTTTCTGACAAAACTGATGGAATTTTTGACAGTATATTCACACTATAATATTAAAGGAATTGTTAAATAAAAGCCATAACATCAGACAGAAGCTTGGAACTAAACACACCTACACACACATATACAGTCACACACACCTAAATGAGAACAGTAGAAATTTGTTGGTTCATAAGCTTGGGAGCATCCCAGGTGAAATCTGATACTAGCGCCCTTACACTGAGGGCAAGGAGAGACTGAAGAAAGAGTCAAGCCAGACCAGACTGGGAGCTGGCAGGTTAAATAAGCAGGGAACTTACAAATGAGGCTTACCTTGGGCAGCCACCAGATATGTCGATCTCTAAACCTGCCCACCAGAATCTTAAAACTTTATATAGAGGACTTAATGGGGGTTCAGTCATATACACCATCTAATTGGTCTCAACAGCACATTGCTCTCATAAGGCCAAGTCCTTGAAATTGGCCCCAGCAAGACGTACCTTTTTTTTAAGGACAGAGGAGAGGGTGAGGAGCCAGGATCCAGCTCGAGGGTCAACTGACACTCACGTCCTCTCAATGACCTCCTCCAACAAAATTACACAAGGAAAGTAAATACGAAATTCAGTTCTCTATTTTCAGTGGCTGAAAAAATATAACTGAGTAAAAAATAATAGCAACATACATATTTATGGCATATGTAAAAGTAAAAAGTATGACAATGAGAAGGAATTGGTATGAGATCCTCACATTACACTTGAAGTTGTGAAATAATATTTTAAGGTAGACTATAGTTAATTAAATATGGATGATTTTAAACAATCCGCACATGGCAGTCAGTGAGACAAAATGAGTTCTTTCTCACACTGACCTCCCCCTGCTGCCTGTGTAGCAACCCTCATCCAAGGAGAACGTGTCAGAAATTTTGTGGGACAGCGATAAACAAGCTGAAAATTGACCTTGTAACCCAACGGAGGAAATCAAGGAGGCTCCAGCACCAAGTGTAAGATATAAGGACATCTACGTCAGTAGGCAGAATTCCTCCCTTTCCCATATACAGGACAAGGTAAACCCTGAAAACTGACATTGCTACAAAGGACACTTAAGAAGTTTCACATGGCATGAAGCACAGATGTTTTAGTAAGTGCTGAACATGTATGATGCACAGTGAGTAGGAAACAAGGAGTGAGAGCATCCTCCCTGTGCTGCCTTGGAAATCAGAAATCATAATTTAACAGGCTGGCTTCCCTTAAAAAGGCACCATGCCCTGTTAGGGTGCAAACAGTAACAGCTACTAAAGCTGTTCCCAGGTTTGGCTTATAGTCATATTTAGACCTGTGTAACTTGGCGTCAGTCATAAGCAGCAGCTCATGAAAGGCCATAAATACCCACCTACATCACGGCTAAATCCATGACTTCAGGGACAAAAGAGTGAATTGTTAACTCCAAACCGACCATGCTTAATACATTTGTATACAGGAAGATTATCTCAAAAGCCTCTTTACTCTGAAAATCAGTTCTTCCTTTCTTAATACCTGGCTCATGTGGAGAAAGTGGAGGTGACAGCAGTGTGCCAAGAGCACCGAAAAAGGGAGACTCTTTCATCTTCCGGACTGTCATTAAGCCAGAGCCATATTTCTTACTTAGACCGTATCCACACCAGCAGCTGCGAGTTTATGTTTATATAGTAAAACACAAGATAAATATTTGTAAAGAGCTTATAGTGCTAAGAGATTTTGGGGGTTTTTTTTAACACTGAGCCTTCTCAGAGCAACTTCCACTCCACCACTCCCTGCCTTCCTCTACCCACCCCTCATCCTCTGACTCGTAGTGCATTCTCCAAATCTGTACAACATTGACAGAGAACTTCAGACTGGACCCTTGGAATTCTTTCTGATTTAAAATCTGGTTTCTGCCTTGGAGCCCTTAGACAAGGCAGCACAAAACTCCTGTTCGTCTTTCCCTCCTCCCATGCTCTTGATTGCTAGGAAGAGGGTTGATCAGGGAAAGCCCATAGCAGAGCAATGCAGTGGGGAAAAGATATCTTTTGGTGTTACCCTGCAATGTTAAGCTCAAGTCAGTCCCATTTATAATACTCAGCTTTAGTTTAGGACTAGATGTATTCATATACATATACATATATGTATGTATATACTTTATATATGTATAAAGTATTACATAAAAAATATATAACACATTTTACATACACTTTACGCTTCGATTTCTGGTATTTTGTTGTATAGAACAGTGGGTATAGGAAGCCAAAAGCCTAAATTAAAATACTAGTCTCAATATTTTTTATTGTGATTTTGGAGAAGTTCACTCTGATTCTGTTTCCATATACATAATAATTTAAAACTCAAAGATGTTTTGTGAAGATTAAACAAATACTAATGTATGTAAGTGTGTCAAGAATAGTTTCTGGCACATTGTAAACACAAATTAAGTTAGTTTCCCTCCTTTGACCGATTCCTATAAATTAATAAGTACACAAAACATTTGTATACGGACTCAAAAGCACATTATGAGTCACGGTTATTATTGCATTCCTTAGCTTCCCGTGTTCTTACACTTTCCCTTCTTCACCTTCATATAGAAAGCTATATTACTTGGGCTGATTTTGAACAGTATGTATTATCCAATTAAAATGTACAAATATCTTTTAATCACACTTGAAATCTCATCTTTGTTAAATAGGTTCGAACCCTGGTCTGCCGTCCACATGGGTTATTCGCTCGCTGCAGCCTCTATTCCCACGCAGGAGGAGGAGTACAAATGGTCTCTCTGTTTACTAACCACAAATCTGCTGCCATGAGAAGGTAATTTGAGAATAATGAACATTCCTTCAAGGTATACGCTGAATCTACTGTAAATTCTTCCCTTTAAGTTTACTCATCTATCAAATAGAACAGGAGGTTTTCACCTTATCTTCTGGAAATTGCTGCCAAGTGGATATATTGATTTAGCTGGCCATTTAATGGGCTGGATGTCTATTATAGTTTACCACATTGGTAAATGGGGTTTATTTAATCCCATTCTCAGTTTAAAAGGTTTCAGCGTTGATAAAATCTGCAAAGACAGATGTGCAGTAAATTGTGCTCTTTTAGCGGAATTACTACAGAGAATAAAATGCCAAAGAAACATGTTCACCCGAAAGTGTAAATCGCCTAAGGATTTCTCTACTTCAAATATATTTTGGAGGAAGTGCTGTTGACAAGTTGAATTATTTAACCCTTGTAAATACAGCTTCTCTTTTAAAAAATTATTTCCCTCATGTCAAAGTCATTTGCTCACAAGTAAAGAAAGAGAAAGAGTGGAAATTATACCATCCATTGGATTGATTTATTCAGCAAATTGGAATAATATAAACAAGATCAAATTTAATTCTATATTTATGACCCATGTCACCTTTCTCCATGATAAGCAAGCTCTGCACCTTAACTATATATATATATATATATATATATATATATTGATGCATTTGCCTCAAACTGCCCCCTCCTGCTTACTTGACATTTGATTACTAGTTTACTATATCTGTTGTTCCAATGCTACATGGCTGTTTTATATCTAATTGTCTCATGTGTATATCCCTCACCTTTTTTCTTATCCTGCAAGATTCTTAGGAATTATTAAATTGTATCCCTCATGTGGCCTCCACGGAGATTTCCTCCAAAATAATGGCTACCAAATACACATAATGTTTATATCTCCAAAAGACTAATCCATGCTCATAGTAATTTCAGAATTTAAATATAAAAGCCTGGAAGAAGATGTTGGAGTAAAGAAAATACACAAATCAATTAAAATTGGCCAATGTTTTTGTTCATTTGGAAAATTCCCAAGAGGTGGTGCTGTGTATACAATTTATCTTTTGCTTTGACTCAGAATGATATTAAAGTAGTTCATTAAAACTCTTTTAAATATCATCTTATATGGCTGCATAATAGTCTGTTTAATGGATGCATGATTATATTTTTGGATATCTACTTAAATTTTTTTCTTCTAATGTTATTGAGATATAACTGACATACAATATTACGTACATAAATATATACATGCCATACACCAGTATAAGTTTAAGGGTGTACCATAATGACTGGATTATTTGTTTTTATCTTATTGAATTGTATGAGTTCTTTATATATTTTAGATATTAATGCCTTGTCAGGTATATGATCTGCAGATATCTTCTCCCACTCCTTAGGTTGCCTTTTTATTTTGTTGGTGGTTTATTTTGCTCTGTAGAAGCTTTTTAGTTCCATGTAGTCCAACTTATGTTTTATTTGGTTGCTTGAACTTTAAGTGTCATATCCAGAAAATCATTGCCGAGACCCATGTCATGGATATCTACTTTTATTTCTGAATTTCTTCTTTCATAAGTAATGCCAGAAGAGATCATCTAATTTAATATTTTCCCTGAATATATTACTGGGTCAGCATGTAGATATCTTTAAGCTCAGATACATATTGCCAAATTGTTTCCAAAAATATATAAAGTGCACAAAATTTATCTGGAATTCTAAAACGTAAAATGTCACCTGACTTACTGGACCTCATTTAGTGTAGGAACATATGCCATGAGGAACCCTGGAGGATCAGCACAGGAGTGAGCTATTTATTTATTTTTTTATTTATTAGAGCCGAGTGGGGGCAAAGAGTGAGAGAGAGAGAGACTCTTAAACAAGCTCCATGCCCAGTGCAGAGCCTGATTTGGGACTGGATCTCATGACCCTGAGATCATGACCTGAGCCAAAATCAAGAGTCAGAAGCTTAACTGACTGAGCCACCCGGTTGCCAGTAGGGAAGTTTTAGAAAGAGCCAGCCACAGGTCTTCAGCTCTGCTTGGGTGATATTGGAGAGTCTAAGGAAGTGAGGATAGCTCTAGAAAGGATGCTGTTAGAGGCAAAGGCGAATCTTTGATTGGGTATCTCAGTTCATCTTATCTAGAGAAAGGCAGGCTACTGTGAAATAAAGCTTTGCCAATACACAATTGGTAAAGAAGCAGCAGTCACTCATTTTAGCCCAGAGAGTGGACGTTTGGCACTTTCTTTGTTTGTCTGAGTTTAGACAACATTATGAAGTGACCGTGTTTTATCCCCCATATCATAAAATCAGAGTAATGTTGTCTAAGGTTGGCTTCCCGTGAGATTGCTTATGTAGAGTGATAGGAGGATCGCGTGGTCTAGCTGTGAGTGCCAGGACAACCTCTGGATGCAAGCAGCTTCTGTTGTGTTACTTTCCTAGAGGCTAATTATATACTTTATTTGTTCTAGTTTGTAAAATATCCATAGATCTGCTGCAGAAATAATAAAATGCTCGTTATTGGTGCTGAAAATTGTCGTGACTTTCTGACATCTGAAAAAAATTAAATTCCAATATACATTTGTCCCCAGGCTTTTAAGAGCAGAGTGATTGGAACTGTACCATTTTATAATTGTATGTACAAATGAACTGGAAGGGCCATTTCACTGCATACTAGTCAGCACTGACTAACCTCACTTTTAGAAAGCTTATTTTATTGCATAAGTGGATTGATGGCCACACTTCCTAACTAGGTGCCTGGCAGGTGAAGCTCTAATATTGGAATCAGGTATGACAAAAGTCACAGTCCACAGGCACCACTGCTCCTGCGTCCCTGCTGTTCAAGAGTTCTGCCATGATCACTGTGCGGTAGCCTAAGCTTCCCACGGCCATTTCCCTCAGCTCCTAAGTTCTGCAGTGACTGTCTCAGGGGAACTAGATGGATATAGAAAAAGAGGTACCAAGAGGGGAAAGGGTCCTGGCCAGGAGATAAGACTTTAGCTGTCTCAGAAAACAGATATTGCCCAAGAGAGGGGCAGTTTTCTGCTTTCTGTTTGCTGGAGATGCCCAGTGATTTGAGGCCTGGAGCAGAAAGAGAGGGAGAAATGAAAACACTTCTTGTCCATGCCCATGTCACTAAGCTTACTTTTATCAGACAGTGACAATAATTTGAAGCAGATCAATATTCATATTGTTTAACATATTAAACAAATGTTAAAATTGCCCTTTAATCAATGTATGTAATTCATTGATGAAATCAAGAAAGCTTTTTGTTCTCAGGACCATGCATCTGCCAGTAGTCCAAAACTTTTATATGGCACTGAAATATTCTGGAATGATTGTTCAAAACAGAGCTTATGAGCCATTACTCCTTTATATTCAGGTCCAGGAGGCCTGTGATAGAGCCTGGCTGTCTGCACTGCATGGATTTTGTTGTGAGAAACACTACAGAAGGTATACTTCACCCTGGAGCCAGAGATGTAAATAAGTTATCAGCTTCTCCCCTCACCATGGACACTGTTAACAAGAAGTCTTGGTAAACAAATGGGTGTTCTAGTCAGCTTTGCTGTGATGAAACACTTCGGACATAGAATTATTTTTAATCCTTGATCTTAAAAATATGCTTATCTGTGAAAAGCTTTCAGAGAAAACTTTCCCACTAAGAAGGCTTTCATAAAAAAATCTTCAGAATAGCAAGTTATATATAGATATTGGAAGCTCTTGAAACAATACTTAACTTCAACTCTCCCCCCAGAGACATTTGAACTATAATCTGAACTGTTTAAGAAATGAATCTGATCCTACACTCAGGCACCAGTATTTAGCACAGGACTTTATGATTCCTTACAGAATGCCAATGGTCTGTGTTTTGATCCAACACAGAGTAGGACAGCAGAGAGAAATTCTTCTCGTGTTTCTCAAATGGGCAAACAGAAGGAATCAGTTGAGTATAGGGGTAGAAAAAGTAATGATGAAGAGATGATTTAAGGCATTTGCAAGAGGGCATGAAGCAAATCTGGAAATTAAGCAAGTTGTCAGTAAACAAAAGAGAAAAGTAGGAACCGACACAAGGTCCAGCAGTACTTTTGTGAACTCAGAGTATGACCAGCAGAACATGTAGGTGACAGATAAGTTATTTCATCTACTCAGATCATTCTTCCTGGGATTAACCCTTGTTCTGTATTACTTGGCTTTGCTACACAGAATTATCCCAGACTCTTCCTCCTTTCTGAAACAAATATCAGCCAAATATCTTAAAAACTCATACTGGCTATAATTTTCATTAGAGTATCAGTTGCTCACTAGGGCAATACAGTGGCTATTAATGTTATCATTCACTATCATTGCAATAATTACTATTCTCTAGAAACTTATTAGCCCAATCTGGCCCACGTTCCTGGGCCAATGAGTTACTGACTAAACCCCCAACTTCACTTTTTAAAAGCTGAAATAAGGGGCGCCTGTGTGGCTCAGTCGTTAAGCATCTGCCTTTGGCTCAGGGCGTGATCCCAGCGTTCTGGAATCGAGCCCCGCATTGGGCTCCTCCTCTGGGAGCCTGCTTCTTCCTCTCCCACTCCCCCTGATTGTGTTCCCACTCTCACTGGCTGTCTCTCTCTCTGTCAAATAAATAAATAAAATCTTTAAAAAAAAAAAAAGCTGAGGGGCGCCTGGGTGGCACAGCGGTTAAGCGTCTGCCTTCACGCTTAGGGCGTGATCCCAGCGTTCTGGGATCGAACCCCACATCAGGCTCCTCTGCTGTGAGCCTGCTTCTTCCTCTCCCACTCCCCCTGCTTGTGTTCCCTCTCTGGCTGGCTGTCTCTATCTCTATCAAATAAATAAATAAAATCTTTAAAAAATAAATAAATAAAAAAATTTTAAAAAGCTGAAATGAAATGCACATGCACTTTAAATAAATTATGTGTAGTTGCTGATATTTCACAACAGCTGGCCTCCCCAGCACCAGGAAACCCCCATGAGCCCTTGTAGGATGCTGCCATGGGGTCTCTGTAGAGGGAAGAAGAAGTGGAGACAGAGGAAAAAGTGTCAACTCCAGAATCGAGTACCTTTTCTGAAAATGGTTTTCGGTTATGGAGCAGTTTTTCAATTCCCTGTAGAAAGTACTTTCCATTTTGTACTCAATATGGCTGCTAAAGAAATGTTACAATTAAGGCATGGTTTTTTAAAAATTCATCTCTGATGTATTAGGTACAGGCACATACTTCAGTCTCAGACTTAAACACCAGAGTTGTTAATGAAGCCACACTGGTGTCCACAGAATTAGCAAAATGTTCTGGAATTTTCTACAGCAATCCTTATTTTAAACACTTTCTTCTTTCCTCACAAAACATTGAAATAACTGGAAATACTACCATGTTTTCATAACTAATGATAGTGAAAATAAAATGCTTTTCACTTTTAAGCCTTGATTTTTGGTTTGTAAAGCATTCTTTTATTTTATGATGTGTTCCATTTATACAGATAAATATCCAATTTGAAAAATAAGATATCAGACACAGAATGAGGACGGGTATTTTATTTTATTTTTTTTTAAAGATTTTTTATTTATTTGACAGAGACAGAGACAGCCAGAGAGAGAGGGAACACGAGCAGGGGGAGTGGGAGAGGAAGAAGCAGGCTCCCAGCAGAAGAGCCTGATGTGGGGCTCGATCCCAGCACGCTGGGATCACGCCCTGAGCAGAAGGCAGACGCTTAACCGCTGTGCCACCCAGGCACCCCGAGGACAGGTATTTTAAGTGCTGGCCCTTTGGTCCTTGTCCTGCTTGTGACTGTGAACTAGGGCCCTCAAGCTTCTTTGACTAGTTGCTCCATCTCAGAAATCATTACTGATATGAGAACCCACGAAAACATTGACTTACAAAAACACCAGCATTTCTTAGCCTCCCCAGTGCATCTCTTTCTCATCTTCCTGTCTGTGCTTTCAGCGTCTCTCATGACACTTTGAAATGATCACTTTGCAAACACATTCAGGACTAGAGAAGAGTCATCTGCCAGTTCTATTTCTCTTGTAGCAAAACTCTCTTCATGTAGGACCTTCTTCAGCACAAGTGACCATAGCAATAAGGGAAATAAAATGAGAAGATTAAAGNTAGAGAAGAGTCATCTGCCAGTTCTATTTCTCTTGTAGCAAAACTCTCTTCATGTAGGACCTTCTTCAGCACAAGTGACCATAGCAATAAGGGAAATAAAATGAGAAGATTAAAGGAAGGATAGAACAGAAGGAAATAAGATTTTTTAAAAAAGATAGAGAATGGAGGATGGGTAGAACACATATTTGAATTCTGCATTAGCAGCGATATTGGAGCTCGGTGTCAAAAAATGAACAGCAGTATTGTAGTCTAGGCACCTAGGTAAAAACATGTCATCTATCTAGATCAAGCTACATAGGTTTTCAAATAACTGTAGTTCATTCATTTAAGAACTTTCGACTACTTGGGATAAAAAGCATTTTCAAATATGTCACATTCATCTCTGATTATAATATCCTGTGTGTGGATATTTAAACAATGATTCTTTCCTATTTTCCTCCACCTCAGTATTGTGCCGAGTTAGTTTTACAGTTCTTCTAGACCTCTTACCTGCAGTTCTATGCATGAATGGTTCGGCGTGTGACCATATGGAGGCAGAGCAGAAAAGTAAATAGTATTCTGTTACAAGGATCAGGAGATCTGGTTTGTCATTCCAGTTTAGTTACCTGCTGCTGGGAGGTCTCAGGTAAGGCATGTGATTTTTTTTAGGTCTATTTACTCATCTCTAAGACAAAGGCTGAACCCTCTGTCAACTCACTATTTTGCCTCCGCAAAGAAAGAATAGGAAATGTAATGTTTTTAAAAAATTATTCATGAATACAATAACAGTAATTTTATTTATATCAATATTACAATTCATAATGAACCCTCATATTATATTACTAAATTATCACTGCATGTGGACAGGAAGATTATTTCATCTCCATTCTACAGGCTTAGAGAGATCGATCATCTACTACTGAGGTTACAAAGATATGATATGCAGGTTAAAAGTTGTTACATGAAAAAAAGTATCAGTTATCAAAGAAGTTTGAGAAGTGCTAGTCTAAAGAGAGTTTTGAATTTCTTTCTTGCAAGAACACTCAGAGGTCTTAATACCCTCACATAGCCCATGGATGTGTAAGATAAGGAGATGGATTTCCGCAGCATATTCAATTCCACACACCCTGAGGGACTACTTCTGCAGAGCGCTATTAGAGAATCTCTTCTAATACCACATAGCAAGCAATTTGCTGGAATTGGCTGAAAAAAAATTTGAAGCCAAGTTTTCTCAAACCAAGAAAAGAGTTTCCACCAAAATGTAGTGAAGTGCACAAAAATATGGCAATTGTGTTGAACAAGGCTTTGCTCACACCCCCTTCCTTTGCTAACTAACAAATTTTTAATCTCTGCTTGGCTCTCCGTCTCTGTCACCTTCCTCCTCCTTTCTGCTTTTCACCTCTCTGGCTACCATATATACATATGTTTCTCAAGTGGACAACTAGAAGAAATCAATGAGTGAAAGTGAGTATGGAGGTAATGAACAAAAGATGACTCAAGACATTTGCAAGAGGGCATGAAACAAGTCAGGAAATTCAGCAAATTGTCAGTAAGCAAAAGAGAAAACTGCGTAAGAACCCAGGCAAGGTCCATGAGGATAATCATGAACTCAGGAGTCTCGGCCACCTGTGCATCAGGTAATAGACAGTTCAGTACCAGCTGTGGACCTTGTAGTAGCCTGTGAACTAGTTCCACAGCACTTTTGGGCCAAGGTCCAGGAGCACTTGGAGAACACAGACCTGTGCAGTCACCCTTGAGTGAGAGAGCCTTCGTGGAAGTCGAGGTCTCCAGAGAAGTTCCAACACTCTATTGGAGGGGGAAAAAGAGCTTTAATGCCTTAGAAAAGGTTAGAGGAACAGTTTGACTTTGCCCACAACACCTCCTCCCCACGTGAGCCAAACTTCTGGCTTAGTGAGACCTCTCAGCCGATGATTTTTCCTGTGGGAGAAACAGAGCGCCTGGCTCAGCCGTGTGGGATGCTGCCAAGGAGATTCAGGTTTCTCCAGTGGCCTCCAGAGTACAAATCAGGAGCTCCATGGCTGGAAGGAGAGCAGTATTGAAGAGTCTTAGAGGCATTAAGGGAGTGTGGTTCCTGCTGATTGTGCTTTACATGCCATTAGGAAACCATCCAAAACTGCTGGGAAAGCCTCACCCATGGATCCCCTAACTGGTATGCATCATCCCCAGTGCTCCCCAAGCCTCACCCACACCCCCACGCCACTCTGTCTGCTCCCTAGGCATGCTCCGGAGGGCGGGGACCAGAAGGAGTTTTGGTAGACATCTGGGGATCACGCGCAGAAAGCAAGCTTCCGTTTTGTTGCGGCATTATTCACCATAGACATGGAAGTAACCAAAGTGCTCCCGGACAGATAAATGGTTAAAGAAATATCTATACAATGGCATGTTACTCTGCTGTATAAAAGAAGGAATTCCTGCCTTTCCTTAACAACATGGATGGACCTCAAGGGCATTATGCTGTGTGAGATAAGACATAGAATGGCAAAATACTGTATGATCTCATTTATACGTGTCTACAAAATGCAAACTCAAAGAAACAGAATAGAGTGGTGGTTACAAGGGGCAGGTGATTGGGGAAATGAGGATTTGTTGGTCAAAGGGTACAAATTTCTCCTGAGAAGATAAGTAAGTTCTGGGGATATAATGTACAGTATGGTGATTATAGTTAAAAATATTGTATACTTGAAAGTTGCTAAGGGGTACGTCTTAAATATTCTTACCCCAAAAAAGAAATGGAAGTTATGTGACATGATAGAGGTTTAGCTGATGCTCTTTTGGTAATCACTTTGCAATATACATATGCATCAAATCAAACCTTAATTTTACACAAAGTCTTATGCCAATTATACCTCAGTAAAGCTGGAAAGGAGCACAGAATCTCATAGTTTTAAAACTGCTTGAGATCCCTAATTTATAATATATATATTTTTAATTTTCTTTACTTTCAAGCTTTGTAATAGCACTATTTGTTAAAGTGTCTATTTCTCAGTCAGCTATTCTCAAATCAGTTGTAGCCCAAGAAACTAAAGTTCATCCATTTTTTTAGATCAAGAAATAGCAGCCTATTTCAACTTTTTGTCCCTGGATTAAGGTTTTGAATAACCCTACCTCTGCCTTCCCACATGACAATCTTTTTCAGATGATGGCCATTAACAAATCCCTCTTCCGTATCTTTTACAGGCTCCATGTCCTAAGGTGTTAGTAAAGTCCTCGGTGTGATACTCCCTAGATCTGTACTGGCTCCCATATCTCGCTACTTTAATTTGTCAGTGTCACCAATAAAATGCAGAGGTATCAATCAATGATTGTAACCATATCTATTACTCGGAATTGCCTGGAAGGGTTTTGCTTCAGTGAGTTAAAGGAGGGGCTCACACAGTGTAATTTTATAAAGAGTTTGAATACCACTGAGCTAGCCATTAAAATCAACTCTCTCAGTATCCCCGCACAAATCTTCTATCCCCTAGGCTAATCTGCTTGCTATTCCTTGAGCAACATTTCCTCATACCCACCATCTGGCTCTTTAAAAGGAAACAGCTTCTTTTTGAAAATACCTTTATATTTTTCTCCCAGACTCATATCCATTACTCACTAAGTTAACCCTTTCTTGAATGTCTGTCTGAAGCCTGTATAGTAGTCAGAGCGTTATCTTTTTCCTATCTTCTCAGTACTTCAGAAAACTAAGTTGAACATTTCTTGTTGAACATTTCCTAGAATACTAGGAAAATGACCTACTGGGAAGTCATATTTTCCTACATAAGTGTGTCATACTTTTTTTTTTTTTCTTTAGGGAGAGAGGGAAGGAGGGAGAGGAAGAGGAAGAGAATCTTAAGCAAGCTCCATACCCAGTGTGGAGCGTGACACAGGTCTCAGTCTCACAGCCCTGAGGTCGTGACCTGAGCCAAAATCAAGAGCTGGATGCTTAGCCAGCTGAGCCACCCAGGAGCCCCTGTATCATACATTTCTTAAAGGCAATAATACCTATGGTGACTGCCATTTACTCATTTAATTAGATGACATGATATAGTATGTGAATTAAAGGAGGTTTTTTCTTAAGTACGAGTTTCTCTCCCACATGTCAATCCTTCCTCACTGGCCCCACCGAACATAAATAATTTATCCTTTAGGTTCAGGACTGATATTTATATTATCCCAAGGATGATATTTTGTATCAATAGTTTAATAAATGCTAATGAGACCTACTCCAGCATATCTCTTCTTTCTCTGATGTTGCAATTTTGAATCTGTTTATAATGGTCCTTCTCACTCTCACTGCCTTATCCCAGCCTGTCTGTTTCACCAGTACGGATCTTAAGGATTGGATCTTACCACTGCAGTGCGCAGAAAAGCCATGTGAACAAAATGCCCTGTGCTGGAGGAAAAGGAGGGAGACAGTAAGAATAAGTACCATCACTTACCCCAACATACTGGCCTTCAGTCACCTAGCCAACCATCAGGAAATGTGAACAGAAGGTCAATGTTATGGACATTTACAGAGTTTTATGTTGTTTAACAATGGGATAAGGACTAACTGAACTAGCTTGACCTCAGTCATTTTCCTCTAAGAGGATATTGAGGAAGTTAGGTAGACAGAGAGCCAATAACAAACAAAATACCAATTTTTATTATTTGGTGAAGGCCTTTACAAATACTTTTGGTAAAGCTGAGTAGACTCAAACTGCGAAAAAGGCAATAGACCTCTCCTTTTCCCTCAGCCCAAGCCCAGACATTGAACTCTAATCCCCCTCTGCCTGACTCAAATAATAGGAGCACTAAAAAGTGATCACACACACACACACACACACACAAATGTGATTTAAAACAAAGGAGAGAAAAAAAACAAAAACAAAAACAGAAGGATATAAAAACACCTAGGCCTTAAGGAGCCTCTGTTCAGTTTATGCTCCTTTTTCGTAGATACAAATGGAAACTTAGATGTTACTTCCCCAACACATAAATTGATACGTGTGGCCCCAGCATACATATGTCTTACATGTGGTCACAAAATCTGTGAGTTGGAATAATCAAATTAGCTTTCTCCCTGTTGTCTGTAGGGAAGAGAAGGGGGGAGGAGAGTGCTTCATGTTCCAAACATCAGTGTGTACATAATTCTCATTTGTCACACTCACATTCACTCTCACTTTCTTCAGTCTGCATTTTGCTGCTTTTCCCTCTATAATTCTTATTATTTGATCTTTTACATTACTTTTCAGCTAATTATATATGTTTTGTATTGTCTGTTTCGTCTACCCTTTTCACCAATAAGGCTTTAACTATTTCTAGGATTATGTTAGGTAGATACCTCCTCCTACTTTTATTACTGTTGACGTAATACTGGGCTCAATAAATTGGGATATATTTGTGCACCTGTCAAAGTAGAGATCACCTGAGTAGAACCAAAATGAAATGAACACAAATCCAGGCTATTGGGTTAGCTGAACAAATTATAGTGACAAATTAGATGATGGCTGCTTCTCTCATAATTGGTGGATACCTGTAGTTTAATTCTGTTTGATTTTAATTCTGTGTTTGTAGAACTGATCATTCCGAAACACTGTAAGTTGTTTGATATCAAATAACAAATATTTTTATCTCTTTGTTCCCTTTCTAACCCTAGAAAATAACTATGAACCAACATAATTTCGGAAAAGCATGAGAAACACCCAAATGTGTACCGACTGGATTATAGTTAAGTACATTCTGATACATTTGTGAAATGTGACGCTAAATAGAAAAAGCCAAATTTTATATTTCAAGTTGTATAAAGTTATACATAATATATAAAATTTGTCTTTCTAGGGGCGCCTGGGTGGCACAGCGGTTAAGCGTCTGCCTTCGGCTCAGGGTGTGATCCCGGCTCTATGGGATCGAGCCCCACA